>NC_133666.1:95667743-95846669 GCF_037893015.1 Macrotis lagotis
TTTTTAATAATCAACAAATAATAAGCAAAATTCTCTTTCCAATATAGTCAATTGTAACTCTAAAGATGTAGTCTATTATAGAATATTATTTTTTTAAAAAGTCTTTCTTGCTTTTCATAGTTTCATCAAGGATACACTCAATACATTCATGATTATTCCCAAATAGATTTTCTAATCATGAGAAATTAATCCTATGAGTCAACAGTTATTCAAATTCTCTAAATGACTTTTTTATTAGTAATATGCCTGTGATTTTTTTTCCTAATTATTCAGTATCTTCTACTTTTTCAGAGGTAACTAGGTAGTTCATGTTAAGGTTGTATTATATGGACAGCTAAATAAATGAATACCAGGTTTGAAGTCAGACTTATCTTCATTAGTTCAAATCTGATCTCAGACACTTACTAGTTGCTATGACCCTGACAAACTCACTTAATCCATTTATCTATCTGAATCCATCATCTGTAAAATGAACTGGAGAAGGAAATGGCAAACCATTCCAGTATCATTGCCATGAAAATCTCAAATGGATTCACAAAGACTCAGATACAACTAAACAACAACAAAGGTTTTCAGTTATCTTGAGAATGAATCAATGCTCTCAAAATAATACTATCTAAAAGATAATCCTGTCATTTTTAAGAATAAAGAATCTTATTGAAAGAAATAATGCCATTTCTTTTCTTTCTCTAGTTAATTCATTTGGCACCCTCTAAAGAGTCTATTTAAAACATCTTTGAAACCAAACAAAATACTTTGCTGGACTGCCGTTTTTGCCCTTTTAATTTTTTTTTTTTTGTGATATGGAAGCCTTGTTGGAACATTTGGAAATGACTAACATAAAAACAAAAGGTCTCAATTTTTTTTTCTAAAAAAAGGAATAAAAGCAGATGACTCTTTTCTAAGATACTTCATTTACAAATTATTAAATCTCACCATGTTTTATTTGAAATATATTTAGAAAGCAAAGACATCTATATTTTTGTTGTTATCATGAATTATAAAGTTGTGAGAAAAAAATTAATAAATCGGATGCTATGATAATAGAAAAAATTGGAGAGAGCTTGAAGATCATATTTCTATTTCAGGTCTACTATCAGCTGGTGAATTTTTATTATTTGCACTGTATCAGTTATACCCATGTTTCCTGAGGGGAAAAAATATCACTTAGGCTAATTAAATAAGTTAAGAGCAATCACATACAGAAGATTGACCATGCAATGTTGGGAATGTTACATCAACTCTCTGGGTCTCATAAAATGAAGGGACCAGGCTAGATTATTTCCAAGATCTATTCTAACTTTAAGACTATATTAGATTACAGTAAGGAATATATTTGGGGTGTTAATCAGTTTTTCAATCCCATGCCCTCCAATCTTTCCAGGCTCAGTTCATCTTGGTTACTTGATCTCCCTATTCTCAGAAATTCTAGACATTTAACCTTTTGGACTACATACAACAAAAACACTTAAATATCTAATATTGTTGTTATTTACTTTATTTTCTATTTCTGTTTTGTCCCTACAATAATATGATGAAGAACTAAATATGATCAACCAAATAAGTAAAGTTATGTAGACAATAATTTATTTTTTAAATATCTAAGGGATTTGGTGGACTGCAATGTTGGTGTGAAACAATAGTATGGTGAGACAATCAATTAAAACCAACCTTTGTGGTAATTGTTGACATTCAGTCATGTGAAACTCTTCATGACCCTATTTTGGGGTTTTCTTGGTAAAAATATTACAGTGGTTTGACATTTTCTTCCCCAGTTCATTTTATAGATGAGGAAGTAAGGCAAGTAGGATTAAATGACTTGCCCAGGGTCACACAGTTAGTAAGTATCTGAGGTCAGATTTGAACTCAAGAAGATGAGTCTTCCTGACTTTGGTTTGGCAATCTATCCATTGCACCATCTAGCTGACTATACAATACAACCTTAGTCTGTAGTAATAGAAATAGAGTATCTAGAAAAAGTAGGTTAATAGTCCCACTGAATTCTGAAGCCTGTCAATAAACTTTATTAATTGCCTACTATTTTTCAGGTAGGCACCATACGAAGTTCTGCAGATAAAAAGAGAGACAAAAGATAGCTCCAATCTTCGAGGAGTTGAAATCTAATGAATAAATAGATAAGCCCTATTTATTTAGTTCTGGAAGTACATTGACAAACTGTAATATATTCATCAGAGGAGGGTAACAAAGATGGCAAAGGCATCTGAAACCAGGAAACACTTGAGTCAGAAGAAAAGAGAATCTGGGAATGTTTGGCATAATAAAGAAAAAATATAGTCATGATGGGGAATATGAAAACTCATCAAATATTTGAAGGGTAGTCATGTGGAAGATAGATTAGATTCATGTTACTTGCCCTAGTGGGGAATCAATCAATCAAGAAAATATTTATTAAGTACCTACTGTGCTAAGCATGAGAGAAAAGTTAAAATTAGGGGAAAAGCATCAGGTGCTATCCATAAATGGAATAGTCTAGTTTTTGAAGGCATCAATTCCCTCTTTCTGTATATAATCAATCTACTAAAAAAAATCTATCAAATGCCTACTGTGTACTTATTATATTCAAGCAGAAGTTTTGTTATCATTTGTCAAATGTGCTATAGAAGAAATCAGGTAAAAATTGTACTAAACAAACTCAAATATCCTTTTCTTCTCTGAAATACAAGATGATATGGTTTTTAAATTGTAACAAGGTCAAATTCTCCTTCCTCCCCTGTATCTGCATAGCAGTGCTGAATGGTTGACAACACTAAACAGAACCTTGTTAATTTTTCTTCTCTGAGTCATTAAAAGAATACTAACCACAAAAAAGTCTGGTCTCAAAATCAATGGAGGAAGAATATTTTGCTTCAAGTCTATTAAATTGGGCTCCATATCTAGCTTTGCCAATGACTCACTGTATAAGCTTGGGAAAGTGGCTTTATCTTTTAATGTTTCTTTTTTCCCCCCAACTATAAAATGGGATTGATTATTCTTCCCACATTCTCTTTACACAAAGGCCCAGGTTTTTCTCTCCTATGAACATTCATATTAGTAGTTCTCATCATGGTCCTCATTGAAATGATTAAAGTTAATTGAATGTTTGGGAATTACCTTAATGACATTTTTTTTACAAAACCTATATGCTCCTTTCTGAAATTTACTCTTCCCACAAAAAGATGCCAATACCTTGTATGAAATAAAGCACATTGTATAATTTGAACAGTCAGAGTTCACATAGATAGATATAGACAATTCTAGAGCTAGACTGTTATGGTACCTAATCCAACTGAATTTTGTAAGATTTGATTTGGGGCATAGAATGCTGGACCAAGAGTCAAGAAAACCTGAGTTCAAATCCTGCCACTAGCACACTTCCACTGTGTGACCAACAGCAGATCACTTAGCCATACTAAACTCCAAGCAACCGCTCAGAGATTCTTAACATAGGATCTACAAATTCATTTTCATAGTTTCATATTTTATTTCAATATACCTAGATTCTTTTGTAATCTTTCACATTTAATTTTATCCATCTAAAAACATTATTCTGAGAAGGGGTCCCTAAACTTCATTAGATTGTAAAAGGAATCCAAGATATCAAAAAAGTTAAAAATCTCTGCTCTAAGATATTTAATAATAATTATTATTCATTTTGGCTTGATCAGATTCCCACCAGTGAAATCTTTGGGGTGATTAAACCTCTTGTTAACATGAAGTTAACAAATCCAAAAAAGAGATGGGAAAGGAAAGTCACTTTCTGTGTAATGAAATTACCTAGAACTGTTTAAACAATACATAAAAATACATTAAAATGCCCCCCAAAATCACTGATCTGCAACCTTCTGTTATCTCACAGAAAATTACCAAATAATGCAACTTAGTATAATATAGCAAATCATTCTTAAGGATTTTTCAAAGAACCAGCTGGGTAAAACCTTAAGGAAGAAAATGATAAATTGAAGACATTCATCCAGAACCCAAGAAAGAATGTGCCACCTAGGAAACTTTTGTTATCAAAACTTCTTAAGAAGTTCCCAAACAACATGGGATGATTATGAACTATAGTGGACTTTTTCATTTCATCAGTACAATAATCAAAGGAAATTTTAAAAGAGTTGTGATGGAAAATACCATCCATATCCAGAGAAGGAACTGTGGAGTTTAAATGAAGACCAAAGCTTATTATCTTCAGCTTTTGAAAGTTGTGCATTTTTATGCACAAAGTTTATGCATTGTCACTTTTTCCTCTCTAATGTTTTCTTTCTTTCATTTGGATCTGATTCTTCTTTCACAACATGGTCAATATTGATCTGTGTTTAGCATGGTTATAAATAAATATAGGCTTATATTGCTTTCTATCAGGGGTAGGGGGGAGGGAAGGGTGAGAGAGAGAAAAATTGTAAAGTAGCAAACCTTGCAAAAAAATGATTGGTAAAAGCTACCATTGTGTATAGTTGGAAAAACAAATAAAAAAAATTTAAATTTTTTTAAAAAGTTCCTAGGTAGTGTTGGAAAAACCAATAGTTACAAAAACTACAAAACATAGTACTATCTACATATAGCTATATCCAAAACAAATCAGAGAGGAACTAGTCCTTGTCACAAAAATGTTATATGCCCAGATAAAGCTCAAAGGAAGATTGACATTACAAGAATATCTTCAGAGTTTCATTTGAAGTGAAAAAAAAAAACATGAAAAGGACAAGGAGAGAAAACTGTCAAGAGCTGAAGGAATCCCAAAAAGTCTGAATAGACCTTTTCATAGATTTGTAAGGTCCCATGAAATCCTGTATGTCTGCAAAATATCTACTCTAGCTGAAACACCGAAATATGGGATAAACAGAGAATTTACCAACCAACTTAAATTGTTAAATGACATATAAAGAAGATAAAAGCAGGGTTAGGAAGTAGCAAAAGAATATGAGAGGTGTAATCCTATTACAATCATCTCAGTTCAAAATTCAGAATAACCTAGTCTGCTAAGGAAGATAAAGACAATATATGTTGCTTTTTAAGTTAAACTGGCAGAAGAGGGAGGATCAAAATAAGAAGAGAACAACCACTTAGAAGTGGTAGAACTACAATAATGGATAATAAAGACATAGCAAAATTATGTTTTGTTTTCTCCACAATCACAAGTGATACAAAAAATGAATAATGGATTGGAAGTATGAATTCCAGCTCTGCTCTTACCTAGGTGACCTTGGAAAATTCACTTAACTATGAGTAATTAGACTAAATGCCCTCCAAGGTCCCTTCTAGCTCTATATCAAGTATCTTTGCAGGGAAAAGGCAGAGAAAAAATAGCTAATAAGTAGTTAACAAGTAAACAAGCAGAAAGAGATCATCTAGCTGCTGTTGATAAGCTCAAGAAGCTAATTTATTCTTTGGTAACAAATTGCATAGTAGTATTGATTTTTGAGCCATTGCTAGAACTGTTTGAAAGATGATGGGAAAGGAAAGAGATATTGTTGGTTTGGAGAATGGTAATCATGGTCCTGATTTTCAAAACAAGGAAGAGATTGGAGTCTGCAAACTGACTTGTGCTTGACTCCCTTCCCTGGGAAAAATTCTAAAATATAATAAATGGATGTTTGGTTTAACAGTATGAAAAGTAAAAGGTAATCTCAAAGAGTAGGAAGTGCTTCAAGCAAAATTTTGATAGAAAAACAGGTTATTCTAGATTAACCTGATTTTCTTCTTTAACAGCATTGCTAAACTAGATTGGGGAATTATTCTCTATTTACTTTACCTAAATTTTAAGGAAGTATTTGACCAATTATCTCATTAAGTTAGTCTTAGGTAAAAGTTGAGATGGAGAGCAAATGGACAAATTCTGAAATGGTTGGATCCAAAGAATAGTTTTAATGTCAAAGAATAGTTTTGAAGTCATTTTGAAAAGAGATCTCTCTCAAGGAGTGCTCCAGGAACATTTAACTTTTTTTCAATGATTTTTAACAAAGGTATACTTTTGTAAGTTTACAAATGATCCAATGTTACAAGGACCAGTTAATATACTTGACGACAAAGATAGGCACCAAAAAGAGTTTAATAGGTTATTATATTGGCCCAAATCTAAGAAGATGAATTTTAATGAATGACTTACACAGGTTCAAAAAAATTAACTTTACAATTTTAACATTGGAAAATCTGACTAGATAACAGAGTACCTTTGCTGTGGAGAACCATGGGCAGTGTTGAGGCCAGTTGGAGAAAAATTTTGTAGATTTCTTGGTTGCATTGTTAAGGAAATCTTCCTTCTTCCTTTATCCCTCTGTTAAAATACTCTTTTAGTCTAATTTGTGTCACAGCCTGACCTTTTAATCTAATCTAGATTTCAACCTCTTTTGGTTGAGACAGCTAGGTCTGAAACCATCCACACTAGAATCTGAGACCATCACCCCTCCCTCCAAAAAAGGCAAACTCTCCCATGGACCTTAAGGAAAATTTAAGGAAATTTGGGAAGGGATTAGGTCTCTCTTACTTTCCAGACTTCTGCTGAGCCTGGAAGCTGGCCTGCCAAGATTAATTAGCAAGCCACGTGGTTTTTCTTTAATTTCTTTTTAAGTTTCCTATTACTTTCTTTTATGTTGTAACTTCTTTTAATAAATCTCTATTTTTCTTTTACATCTGCATTCCTGGGTCAAAAGAGTGATTCTTCACAGGTGGATAATCAAATGATAGGCAACACCTCGAGGATATTAGGATACTACAAATTCGTTATGTATAAACAGTGTGATTTGACAGTCAAAAAAACTAATGCAATTTTAAACTGCATTTGAGAGACTTAGTGTCCAGAACTAGGAAAGCAAGAGGCATTTAATACAATGTCCTTTTCAAATCAAATCAATAAAACTGTATGCATTACTGTTCTTTGTGCTAGGATAGTGATAAGATAGAGTGCAAAGCAACTGAGACACTACAGGATCCTGAATTTATGACATATGAGGAAGAAATGATGAGAGGAAAAGACAATTACCTAGAGAAGCTAAGATGTAGGGAGTATATATTAGTTGTCTTCAAATATTTGAAGGATTGACATATTGAAGAGAGATTAGATCTGTTCTGCTTGGTTCCAAAGGGTAAAAGTAGTAAACAATGGGCAGAAGTTGTCAATAAGCAATGTTATCTTCATGATAATCTAGTATGATTATCTGGCCCATTACCTGAAGACCAAGTATGTTATTTTTCATCCATCCCCTAGGGTTTTCTGATAATTTTAAAGGTAGTTGGGGGTATCTAGTCTCAACCATTGTCTCTAGTCCCTATCTCAATTTTAGGGATCCCCTACTCTTAAATTCCGTTTAATCACTTAACAGTCAGATTAGTTTTTAGAAAGGAATATTCACTTCAAAGGTACAGCAAGAAAATTTACAAACATTTCCCCACTCCCCAACACCTGTGGGGAATAAATTCCCACACCATCTGCACACCACCTCAATCTCTCGGGAGGAAACAGGTTCACAGTTCAGCTCACTTCCTACATAGCATAGTCAGACTAAGTTCTAAATTCGAAACCCACTTTGGATGTTCTTTTAAAAAGTGCTCTACATTTTGGCTTCTCAGAGTTTCCCCTGTCTAGAATCCTATCTCCTAAGTCTTCATGACTCAATTGTGTGGTCTGATAGGGATTCTATTGCCTTAGCCTAGAACTGAAAAGAGGTCAATGAAACAGACCAAAACAAAACTACAAGCTACATCTGGATAACTTGGAAAAGGAAAGCAAGACTGTCCTAACCTCATAGTTTTAAAGACCCAACCTATTCAAGCTACACTAATGGAAAGAAGCAACTCCCAAACGCAGAAGAAAACAGGAGAAATTCTCCTAGAGGCAGGCCCCTGGTATTTTCCCACATTGTTACCTTCATTTTAGGTGATCTAGGTAAATGCAAAGCAAAACCCTGCTTACAATAAAGAAAAACTTCCTGTAAAAACAATAACAAAAAGAGGTGAGCAAGAATTCAGCAGTATCAATTAACTATTATGTCTACTTTCTCATTTCTATTACATTTAATGATAATCTATGCATGAGTTTATCTTTTGTTAGGACGCTATTAGTCAGGTTGTTAGTTCAGGATATTGGGCACAGAAATAAGGCACTTATATGTCATTCAATTGTTAACATAAGGTTTATTTAGCCATAGTACAGAAAGATATTTAACAAGAATATTTAATTGACAGGCATCCCCTCATCTCTTTCTCAAAACACATTTCTTCAACAGAGTTGTGGTCTGGGGACATCTGAAAAGTCTAAAGAGTCCTGACTTCAGACTTCTATATGCTTTTAAGTGACTAGAAAGCAATATCAAAATGACCAGGAAGTTACCAGGAAACTGAATAAAAGAAGGCATAGTTTAAGCATTGGTCCCCAGGCCAATCAAGTACAAGGGATAGCTTTGTCACCTCTTAGGGAAAGCTAATCTAACCCATGTTTCCAAGAGTTAGGGTTGAGGAGAGAGGAAAATACTAGTGATTGTATAGTATACACTTATATTAGAGGGATCAGAGGGATTACTTTATAAGTAGTCGTATATCAATGTCAAAGGAGAAATTCAAGGAGACTAATTCTCCCCAAAGGTACCATGGAAAACATTTCTTTCAAAGTCCAAATAGAAAATAGTTTTCTTACTGGATGGAGGTATAGAGCAGATATACACAAAGTAGATGACATGGTTTTGATTCCACCCAATCTAGACAAAAAACAATCTGGGAGGAGGAGTAGTTCCCTCAGGGAACTAGATTGACCAGTTTCAGGTGAACATGCTACAGTTTCCTCTTCTTCCTCTACTTCTCCTCTTCCCTCTCCTCTCCTCCTCTGCCCTTTTCCTTCCTTTCTCTTCCTTTTTTCCCCCTCTGTTTACATGGGGATTCATAAGCTTACATGTGGGTACTTTGTCCAAAGGAATATAAATTTTGATCACTTATACTTTGCAAGATATCTTGTGGTTTAGGGACTAGATTTTTTCCTCTCCTTATTTATGCTATCATTGTTTTTTTTTTTCCTTCTAAAAACCGGGACAATTCACTCTCTGTCTCATGTAGTTTCCATTTCTGTTTTCTTGAAACAGAGGCTTTGACAAACCCATTGGAATTCAACTGGAACTACTTGACCATGTCTTTTAAACCAACCCACTTTGGTTGGTTCAATGACTGCTCAATAATAGGCCCCAGACCAAGTCTCACTTGCTCACTGTTTGGGTTTTGATTCCTCAGAGTGAATGTAATCAGCAATTGTTTCTGTTCAAGCAGGAAACTCTGAGGGTCTTCTCCCAAATTAATTTTTTTTTTTGTGAAAGCAAACAAAGATGTCTTTTGCTTCAATTATTGTCTAGCTTTTAATCATTGAATGGCTGGTGTCTCAGGCAAATTGATACCTGGGAAGACTTAGCTTAAAAAGACCAAGGACTCCCAGTGCATCCCGCTAGTCATTCTGGCCTGTTTTGCCATTGGACTCTTAAAGAGAGTGGTGCTGATGACTTTACACAGCCCTGCCTTACTTAAATCCAATTCACTAAATTCCAATTGAAGACATCACTTTCCTGATATTATTGGGCCCCTTCCAGAAGGAAAAACAAACAATGAAGACTAGAAACATTAAAGAATCTTCTCATTTTTATTCACATTCACTCAAAAAGAAAAAAAAATTAGTTTAGCCATCCAAAAAAGGAAAAATAAAAGTGATAAAGAATGTATTATGACAGGGGTGTTCAACCTTAGATTATTTTAGGACCACATTAAAATAAAATAATTATTCAAGGATTGCACCCAGAATAAAAAAAAAGTACACTAATATAATAGTTAATTTGTATTCTTACCTTAGGTTTAACAGGCACTACAAAAAGTCATGGTTTCTTTTAACTTCTTAGAAAGTGGGGGAACACACATCATCAATATGATAGGCAAAGGCATGAAGCCCAATAACAAACACAAAACAACAAAGCCACAACACAACAGTATAAAGATAGGTGCATATTGACTAGTCTGCATCATACAAATAGAATGCATGCCATATATCTAGTGAAAATTCTGTTCAATATGTTCCATCTGTAATACTGTTTAAAAACATCAAAGAAAATTAACAACAACAAGATTATTTATTAGGGATAGAATTAAAAAATCTAAATCACATTCCATGAAAATTATTATTTTATTTTTTTTGCAGGTGAGCTGCATAAAATTGCACTGCAGGCAGCATGCAGCCTGTGGGCTACATTTTGGACAGCCCTGAATTATGATATGCATTTGAACAGGCAATTTCATTGAGTTGGGCCACCAATACTTTTCATTTGGATGTGTGCTATAGATGGAAAATGTGTTAGGTATAGAATTAAGGTTATTGAGTTGGGTTGGATCATATTTGGGAAGTAATGTCAAACTTTCAGTAATCTTAAATTAGTGTGTGGGGGAATTTAAACCCTAACCCAAAATGACTACTCAGAGTCCTCTCAAAGTGGCAGCAAAGAGTTAAAATTTAATTCGGTTCTTGCAAGAAGCGGGGCAGGTCCTAACTCTCTAGGAGAGAGAGAGAGAGCAGGAAAAGCCGAATTACAGAAGATGAAGCAGGGTTAAAAAAACCACAAAAGCCACAACCCATTCCCCCTCCTCTTTTCTTCTGACCCTTACAACAACTGGTCAAACTTCATAGTCCAAAGAGAAGGGAGGTGTACCTAAGCTTTCCCATGAGGGTCTGTCTTTGTTTACATCTTATAAGGTTAGGGTGACATAATTTTTCTAGCCGGAGATCTGGGTTCTCATGCTCACCTGATTCTTGAGAAATAGAAACTGAGGCCTATGGCTTAGACTAATTTAGCACTATGTTTCTGAAAAGTCAGCACTTTTGCCCCTCACATTAGTAATTGTTGCTTTAATTAAATCTCTAAGTGATATATTGTGACTGCTGATCACGAATTACAATGATGTTTTGTCCTTCATTTTTGAAGAAGATTGCAAGCAACATGCAGAGAGGTAATGCTATGACAGGCACATGATTTGGATTTGAGTGAGGGGTGCTATGCTAAGTCACCAGTTTCTCTCCTCCAGAAACATTCCAGTGCAGTGGCCAGATTTGAATCAGAACAACCGGAAATGGCCCTGGATTCAAGGTAATCAGGGTTAAGTGACTTGCCCAAGGTCACAAAGTAAAGTAGTAACAGTCAAGGCTGGATTCAAACTTTCATCCTCCTGACTTCAAGGCTAGTGCTCTATCCAGTGCACCCCTTAGCTGCCCCATGGAGTACAAAGAGCTCAGAAGAATTATAATTGAAAGTAATTCAAAAAAGATGTGTGAGGGTCTATTTTTACCTTCATTGATCATATAAGTTTCAGAATCAATTAAAAAGGTTAAACTAGTTATAAACAAAGATAATTATTTTTGGAAAAATAAAGTTGTTTGATCACTGCTTGAAAGCAGATGATGACAAACAGGAAAAATTGACTTACTAAACCAAGTGAGAATCTGAGAGTCCAGCCATTTGGCATTCAAGTTTTAAGGGCTTCCAGGCTCAGGAATACCTTGAGGAGGCAGATGCTCTGGGTCTATACCAGAGTACAGCAAAAGGGTAGGGAGAAGAATCCCTGCATAAATGGTATACTCTAACCCTCCTCCCTCCCCATGTGATCAAAAGATCTGGAGATCTCATCAGAAGAGGCAGCAATGTCCACCAAAGCCAGGCACAAAATTCTCCCAAAACAAAGGCTAATAGCAACATCCACAATGGGACTAAGAGACACACAGAGGACAAAGTAGAAATATGAAAGAATGGAAGCTTCAAGGTTCTATAAAATCATCAACCCTTAGAGCCCAGATGACAACTGCTACAACTAAAGCAAAATGCATAAGAACTCCACAAACAGAAAAACGGACTTCCAATCACTAGGAGTTGTGAGTTTCCCTTTTGGCCACATATACTTTCTATATTTGAGCCCACTCATTCCAAAAACCTTGTATGTTCAAGAAGAGAGTGTGCTCCAGTTTGGGGGGGGGGGGAAGAGCTATTATACCAATTATTCTTATTATAACATATTAATATATACTCTTTCTAAAAGCTAATGAGATCTAACTGGTTACTAATCAATGGGGAAAATATTAGACAGGGACTTGTGAACCTATAAAAACTCCAACCACTCAAGATTATTCCTAAAATTTCTACTGGTAGCATTTGGAGAAATGCTTCACCTATATGATAAATTACTCTCCCAATAACAATTTTCATTAAAGAAGTAGCTTAAAATATACCAGTCACATATGAACAACAACAACAACAAAAAGTATTCCAGTTGTGTAGTGATGGCCAAGAGAAAGAAAAAGCCCAGATGCTACACTTTTAAGAACAAAATATTAAAAGAACTAGGTCTTCAATTCTTTGGGTAGATGTACTAAACAGGGATGTGCTAGGATTGATTTTTGAGAGGTGAATGTTAAATTTTTCAGTGTGAGCATCTTTATCTAAGGAATAGCTAAATATTATAAAGAAGGGCTTGATGTGTTATTTTGTTGATTTTCTAGACTTAAGAATGTGAAGAAGAAAATAATGCAGATTAAACTTTAAAATGCGTTTAGCATAGTTTTTACAGAGAATCATTTGTTAAACATTTACCAGCATACCACTAGAAAAGGCATGGCAAGAACTGAATAGGATGAGAAGGTGAAGAGGCTGTGATATGTATTCATTGAGAAAACAAGAGATCCATGAAAATAATTGCTTAGATTGAAAAAAGAAGTGTCCAGGACAGCTAGGTGGTGCAGTAGATAGAGTACCAGCCCTGGTGTCAGGAGGACCTGATCTGAAATCTAGTTTCAGACACTTAATAATTACCTAGCTGTGTGACCTTGGGCAAATCACTTAACCCTATTGCCTTACAAAAATAAAAAAAAGAAAAGAAAAAAGAAGTGTCATATGTGATCCAACAGATTAAAAGAATAAGATTGCTAAACTGTCGGTATACATGGGAGCTTCCAGGAAACTTACTTCAAAAGCTAGTCATTTATTTCTATGATGCAAGTGTTTCATCACTAAACTGCATCAAATCTAAGCACCTTAGGCGAAGTTTAGAATGTAAAATGACAAATAGGCACTGACAACTAAGCTAAACATTCCAGTGTCGAAACTGATGCTGCAATTATTTTTATTAGGCAAAGACAAATTTATATTGGCTAAAGATGTCAGCATCTCCATATTCCATTATTACAATTTCACATGAAAAGGTATGCTGTCAGCATAAAATTCTGTCTGTTATAAAACTTGAGTTCATATAATAATTTGAGAATGGGATGGGCCTGTGATTTCAGCACACAAGAGAACTTCAGAAGAAGAAACTCCTTCCGTGACAGAGGAAGTTTTACCACGAACTGGGAAAATTGCCAGCAAGATTAAGTGACTTCCCCATGATCAGACACCTAGTATAGATGGATGGATGAGTGGTGGGTGGATGGATGGTGGGTAGTGGGTGGTGGATGGTGGGTGATGGGTGGGTGATAGGGGGATGGTGGGGGGATGGTAGTGGGTGGATGGGTAGATAGGTAGAAGGTGGATGGTAAGTAATGAATGGGTGGTAGATAGATTGTGAGTGAATGGTGGGTAGTTACATGGTGGGTAGGGGGGTAGGTAGGTGGAGGGTGGAAGGATGGGTGGATGGACTTCCTAACTCTGAAACTGGATCTCTCTATGGCCCTATCCCTCTCCCATAAGAGCTAACATTTGTCCACCCCAAATCAAGTACACTTCGTTCATTATAAGTAGGATAATTAGGCATAGACTTCCAGCCAATATGGTGGAGAGAAGACAGGCACAGTTCTAAAGTCTCCTGACCTCTTCCCCATCTATCACATGAAACAAACCTCTTAAAAGAAATCCGACCCACAAAACCCAGAAAGAAGAGCCAGGAGAAGTAACATCTACCTCAGGATTTGTCTCCCGCAGCAGCTTTGGCTGAATTCGAGCGGGTGAGTCTGGGCTCAGAGGGAGGATCAGCCCCGGATCAGCCAGATTAACAGCTGAATTGGAAACGAGAGTCTGAGGGCCAGAGAGCCGGACCTGCTGGATCAGCAGTGGGGCTGGATGAAAGGGGCTTGGGTCCACAGGGAACCAGAGGCGCTGGTGTTGGTGCTGTCCCCCTGGAGCTCGGGGACCAGTCTGGGAGAAGAATTCTGGTGCAGGAGAGCTGCAGACACCATCCCTAGGCTCCTCGGGTCTGAGAAACTCTGAAGGCATGCCTCCATTGCACAGAGGCCTCCTCCCAAACAAATGCAAGCTACTTCTGCCTCAGGCCCAAGTATGTGAGCAGAAGAACCAGCCCACCTGAGGAATGACCTCAGGCCAGGGTAAAGCCCACCATTGATTGAAGGCAAAAGAATTCAATAGTTCCAACTCCTCCCTTTGGACAAAGGGAGAAGGCCTCTCAAACAAGGTCACAGATACTCCAGAGAGGGCAACAAGCACCTCCTACTGGCCAGCCAGAGAAACTGCATTCAGTAAAGCCTTTAGCGATCCCAAGCCAAGGTGAACCAGCCCCCCCACAACTCAAGGTCTTAGCATAATGAAGAAGGGTCAGCGGAAAGGTGGATCCATAAAAAAATTCCTGGAAAGGAAAGACCCCAACTCAGAGAGACCTGGAACCTCTGAGGAGAATACAATCTGGTCTCCAGCACAGAAAGACTTCCTTGAAGAAATAAGGAAGGAGATTAAAAATTTGGGAGAGACAATTAATACCTTACAACAAGAAAACAAAACCTTAGAAAGTACAATTGGATAAACACAAAAGGAGAATAAATCTCTCAGATCATCAATTGGACGATTACAAAATGAGAATAATTTTCTCAGATACTCAAATGAGCAAATGCAAAAAGAAATTAATTCTCTCAAAACCTCAATTGGTCAAATGGAAAGCTCTTTCAAAAGTAGAATTGATCAATTGGAAAAGGAGTTGCAAAAGGTTAATGAAGAAAACTCTTCCACCCCAAAAAATAATGGAGTCTACAGAAACTAATGACTCCATGAGACAGCAAGAGTCAGTTAAACAAAATAAAAAAAAATAGAAAAAATAGAAGCAAATGTAAAATTCCTCATTAACAAAACCACTGACCTTGAGAATAGATCCAGGAGGGGCAAACTGAAAATTACAGGCCTTCCTGAAAACACTGAAGAGAAAAAAAGCCTGGACTTAATATTACAGGATCTAGTGATGGAAAACTGCCCTGATATCATGGAATCGGAGGGCAAAGTAGATATTGAAAGAGTACATCGATCCCCACCAGAAAAAGATCCTAAAATGAAAACATCAAGGAATGTTGTGGCCAAACTGCAGAACTACCAGATAAAAGAGAAAATCATGCAAGCAGCCAGAAAGAAACAATTTAAATATCAAGGAGCCACAGTAAGGATCATGCAAGACCTGGCTGCATCAACTTTAAGCAATCAAAGGGCCTGGAACAAGATATTTTGAAGAGCATGGGAGCTTGGAATACAGCCAAGAATCTACTTTCCTGCAAAGCTGAGCCTTCTCTTCGAGGGAAAAAGATGGACATTTAATGAAATGGAAGAATTCCAAAAATTTCTAATGAAAAGACCAGAGCTAAACAGAAAATTTGGACATCAAACAGGAGGTTCAAAAGACACATGAAAAGGTAAAAAAAAGGGGGGGGGGCAGTAAAAGAAAAAAAAAATGCAATCCAGTAAGTTAGTTGAAACTGGCTATATCCCAGCATGGAGGGGGTAAAAAAAAAAGATTCTCATAAACCTTGAGAAATGTAACTCTAACAGAGAGAATACACCTAGCCAGAAATGATGGACATTCATGACCTATCCATGAGACTACTATCTAATAGGATGTAACTGGCTTTAACCCCACTTGGGAGAAAGACTCTAATAACTCTCAGGAATTTTGACTCTATTCAATAGAATATACAGAACTAGAAGGGACAGACATTCAGAATTTTCTATGACTTAGATAGAATGATCTAAAAATAAAAACACTACCGCCCTAAAAAAAGGGGGACAGGAAAGAGACAGGAGGAGGGAGGGGATTGAATGGGGTAAATCTCATTACACTAAGAGTTACAAAAACCTATGGTAATAGTGGGGAAGAAGGGAGCAGAGGAGAAATACCTGAATCTTCTCATCAGACTTGGCTTAAAGTCAACCTACACATACTCAGTAAACTTATAAAACATCTAACCTTTCAAGTATTAAAAGGGGAAAAGGGGAGGGGGGATGGAGAAAGGGAAGGGGAGTGGGGGAAAGAAGGGGAAATAACAAAAGGAAGGGAAGGGAAAAGGGAAAAAGGGAAAGGAAGGGGAGGAGGGCAAACACACTGAAGGGGGTGGTTTTCAGAAACAAAAGACTGGGGAATATGGATAAAAGGGGGGAAAGGAGGAAAAATACAAATAGAGGGAAGATAGCACGGAGATCAATAAAGAATTACTAATCATAACCTTGAATGTGAATGGGATGAACTCTCCCTTAAAATGTAAGCAAATAAGCAGAGTGGATTAAAAACCAGAATCCTACAATATGATGCTTACAAGAGACTCATTTGAAGCAGAGAGATACATATAGAGTAAAGGTAAAAGGTTGGAGCAAAATATATTTTGCTTCAGCTGAAGTAAAAAAAAAGCAGGGGTAGCAATCCTTATCTCAAACAAAGCAGCAGCAAAAATAGATAGCGTTAAAAGAGATAAGGACCGAAACTATATCCTCCTAAAAGGTACCATCGACAATAAAGTCATTTCAGTATTGAATATATATGCACCCAGTGGGACAGCATCCAAATTCTTAGAGGAGAAGCTGAAAGAATTACAGGAAGACATAGACAGCAAAACCCTACTAGTGGGACACCTCAACCTCCCGCTATCAGATCTAGATAAATCGAATCATAAAACAAACAAGAAAAAAATTAGGGAGGTAAATAGATTGTCAGAAAAATTAGATTTGGTACATTTATGGAGGAAACTGAATGGGGATAGAAAGTAATATACCTTTTTTCTCTGCAGTATAAGGAACTTATACAAAAACTGACCATGTACTAGGACATAAAAACCTAATAATCAACTGCAGAAAGGCAGAAAGAGTGAATACATCTTTCTCAGATCACAATGCAATAAAAGTCATATGCAATACTGGGCCAAGGAGATATAGACCCAGAACAAATTGGAAACTGAATAACCTCATTTTAAAAAATGAGTGGACCAAAAAACAAATTATAGAGAGAATTAACCATTTTATCCTAGATAATGATAATAATGAAACAACATACCAAAACCTATGGGATTCATTCAAAGCAACTCTCAGGGGATATATTATAGCTCTAAATGCTTATATGAATAAATTGGAGAAAGAGGAAATCAATGAACTAAACATGCAACTAAAAAAATTAGAGAAAGAACAAATCAAAAATCCCCAATTAAGTACGAAATTAGAAATTCTAAAAATTAAAGGAAAAATTAATAAAATTGAAAGCAAAAAACCTATTGAATTAATAAATAAAACCAAAAGTTGGTATTATGAAAAAACCAATAAAATTGATAAACCTCTGGTCAATTTGATTAAAAAAAAGAAAGAAGAAAACCAAATTGCTCGTATCACAAATGAAAAAGGTGAACTCACCACCAATGAGGAGGAAATTAAAGTAATAATTCAAAATTATTTTGCCCAACTCTATGCCAATAAATTCGATAATCTAAGTGAAATTGATGAATATTTACAAAAATATAAGTTTCCCAGGTTAAATAAAGAAGAGATTAAATACCTAAACAACCCTATCTCAGAAAAAAGAAATTCAACAAGCCATTACTGAACTCCCTAAAAAAAAAATCTCCAGGCCTTATGGATTCACAAGTGAATTCTACCAAACATTTAAGGAACAATTGATTTCAATCCTATATAAACTCTTTGGAAAAATAGGGAAAGATGGAACTCTGCCTAACTCTTTCTATGAAACCAATATGGTGCTGTTACCTAAACCAGGAAGAGTTAAAACAGATAAAGAAAATTATAGACCTATCTCCTCAATGAATATAGATGCAAAAATCCTAAATAAAATCTTAGCAAAACGATTACAACAAGTCATCACTAGGATAATACATTATGATCAAGTAGGATTTATTCCAGGAATGCAGGGTTGGTTCAATATTAGGAAAACTGTTAGGTTTGTTGTTGATATAATTGAGTATACTATCAGAAATCATATGATCATATCAATAGATGCTGCAAAAGCTTTTGACAAAATACAGCATCCATTCCTATTAAAAACACTACAGAGTGTAGGAATAAATGGACTGTTCCTTAAAATAATTAGCAGCATCTATCTGAAACCATCAACAAGCATTATACTCAATGGGGAAAGGCTAGAGGCATTCCCAATAAGATCAGGGGTGAAACAAGGGTGCCCATTATCACCACTACTATTCAATATTGTATTAGAAATGTTAGCATCAGCAATTAGAGAAGAAAAAGAAATTAAAGGAATTAGAATTGGGAAGGAAGATACAAAACTCTCACTCTTTGCAGATGACATGATGGTCTACCTAGAGAATCCCAATAAATCATCTAAAAAAACCACTGGAAACAATTAGCAATTTTAGCAAAGTTGCAGGTTATAAAATAAACCCTCATAAATCCTCGATTTTTCTATATATGTCTAGCAAGATATAACAGGAAGAGCTAGAAAGAGAAATCCCATTCAACATAACCTCAGACAATATAAAATACCTGGGAGTCTATTTGCCAAGACAGACTCATGGGTAGGTAGAGCTAATATAATAAAAATGACAATTCTACCAAAACTAAACTATCTGTTTAGTGCCCTACCAATCAAAATTCCAAAAAATTACTTTAACGAGTTAGAAAAAAATTGTAAGTAAATTCATATGGAGAAATAAAAAGTCAAGAACTGCCAGGAGCTTAATGAAAAAAAAGTGCAAAAGAAGGTGGCTTAACCCTACCCGATCTAAAATTATATTATAAAGCATCAGTCATCAAAACTGTTTGGTATTGGCTAAGAAATAGAGTGGTAGACCAGTGGAATAGACTAGGTGTAAAAGCAGGAGATGATTATAGTAATCTGCTGTTTGATAAACCCAAAGAGTCTGGCCATTGGGATAAAATCTCCCTCTTTGATAAAAATTGCTGGGAAAATTGGAAGTTAGTATGGAAGAAACTTAGATTAGACCAACACGTCACACCCTTTACCAAGATAAGATCCAAATGGTTACAGGACATAGACATAAAAAACAATACTATAAGCAAATTAGAAGATCAAGGACTGGTCTACCTGTCAGATCTATGGAAAAGGGAACAGTTTATGGCTAAGGAAGAGATGGAGAATATCACCAAAACCCAATTAGATGATTTTGATTACATTAAATTAAAAAGTTTTTGCACAGATAAAACCAATGTAACCAAGATCAAAAGAAATGTAGTAAATTGGGAAACAATCTTTACAACTAATGATTCTGACAAAGGACTCATTTCTAAAATATACAGAGACCTGAGTCATATTTTTAAAACAAAAAGCCATTCCCCAATTGACAAATGGTCAAAGGATATGCAAAGGCAATTTACAGATGAGGAGATCAAAGTAATCCATAGCCATATGAAAAAAATGCTCTAAATCATTAATTATTAGAGAAATGCAAATTAAAGCTTCTCTGATGTACCACCTCACACCTTTCAGATTGGCCAGTATGACCAGGAAGGATAATGATCATTGTTGGAAGAGATGTAGGAAATCTGGGACACTATTACATTGTTGGTGGAGCTGTGAACTCATCCAACCCTTCTGGAGAGCTATTTGGAACTATGGCCAAAGGGCAACAAAAATGTGCATACCCTTTGATCCAGCAATACCACTACTGGGTCTATACCCTGAAGAGATGAGGAAAAAGGGTAAAAACATTATTTGTACAAAAATATTTATAGCAGCCCTGTTTGTGGTGGCAAAGAATTGGAAATCCAGCAAATGTCCTTCAACTGGGGAATGGCTTAGCAAACTGTGGTATATGTATGTCATGGAACACTATTGTTCTATTAGAAACCAGGTGGGACGGGATTTCAGGGAAACCTGGAGGGATTTGCATGAACTGGTGCTGAGTGAGATGAGCAGAACCAGAAAAACGCTGTACACCCTAACAGCAACATGGGAGTGATGTTCAACCTTGAAGGACTTGCTCATTCCATCAGTGCAACAATTGGGAACAATTTTTGGCTGTCTGCAAAGGAGAGTACCATCTGTATCCAGATAAGAAGCTGTGGAGTTTGAACAAAGTGCAAGGACTATTCCCTTTAATTTAGAAAAAAAAAAAACAGATAGCTTATTGTCTGATCTTGTTACCTCTTAGACTTCTCTTCTCTTTAAGGATATGATTTCTCTCTCATCACACCCAATTTGGAACAAGGTACAACATGGAAACAAAGTAAAGACTGACAGAGTGCTTTCGGGGGGGGGGGGGAGGGAAGCAAGATTGAGGGAAAATGTAAAACTCAAATAATATCTTTGATAAAAACAAATTTAAAAAAAGACTTGTATTGCAAAAAATAAGTAGGATAATTATATAATTTGAATTAATGAAAAACTAGAATATTTCAGAAACAGAGAATCACAGAACCTTATATGTAGATGTTCATCAAGCCCAACCCACTCCTATCATTTTCAGCTATGGAGAAGAATCCACCTCTTCTGGTTTTCAGACCAGATCTCATTCTATCACATGTACATGAGGTTTGCTTCTTTCTTATATAAACAGTAATTTGGAGTAAACTAGCAAAATGTCCTGTAGCACAAAGTCTTTAACTGTTTATGAGCCAATAACAATTCTTTGTATATATGTAGATAATACTCACGAATTCCAAAGCAATGTGATGTAAAAGCTAGAAAAACAAAGTATGTGCCCAATCATTAGAAAATGTGCAAATAAACTATGGCATACAAATAGAATGGAATACTATGAATTATAATTGCACAGAATTTGGAAAAACATGGGGAAATAATAGGAAATAGTTAAAAACCATGCACCAGACAAAACCAAACATATAATGCATACTATTATAATACTGAGAAAATAATACTCCTTGAAATAAATACAGTGAGGGACAATGTTGGCATCTTATTATCAAAATCAAAGTACACATTCTTCCTTTCTTTTAATAATCATTAACAACAAAGTTGAAAGTAATATGTACTACTTGAGACAGTCATGCCAATTTAGGACAGTTTTACTCAACCTTTAGGGAATGTATTTGGGGGGGTTAATTGGATGTGTGCTGGGAAGTATTTATTCTTTGAAAACAAAGTATATACATTAAATTATTTTTAAACAGCATGTTCTCTTAATGGAGCAAACAATTCCCTTGCCATCTGATTTTCACCATAAAATGAGTGAATGAATGAATGAATATATAGTATTTAATACTGGGACTAGGGAAAAGCAAAATGTGTGTCCTCTCTATCAAGAATCTCATACTTTGGGGAAGATGACACATAATAGGAAATTCCTTTTCAGGGCAAAAAGGCCTGGATATCCTAAGGGTTCAGCAGTGGGGCAGATGATAAGATTCATCGAGGTTTTATTGATGACAGCACTGGGAGGGGGGGGGGGTTCTAGATAGAATAGAGACGGAGCACATGGTAAAATCTAGAGGATCTTCAAAGGCAGTGATAGTATAGCTGTTAATGTCTGATAATGTTCTATCTTGATGGAGTTGGTAACTTTCATCTCACTCAAGGCATGTGAAAAGGCAAGCAATCTGCATAGGTTCTGGAAAGCCCAAGGAAGGAAAAGGAATAAAGAAGACTCTTAAGATGTCAGAACTAGAAAAAATATTAGAGATCAGCCAACCCTTCATCTACTGATAAGCATGCAAGCCAAAGAAATGTAAAAGAATTTAACCAAAGTCTATAAGAATCTAGCTTGAATTCAATAAATATTTTATTTGATCCAGTCAAATTCAATGAACTCTCTCTCAATTTTGAATCCTTCCCCTATTCAGAGGTTAATCCCATTCTTATATGTATCATAATTCCAGAGGAAAAATTATATTCTACTCAGAACCTGAGACTTTTCCTTCAAGAAATTTCTTCCAGCTCTCTTCCTGACTCCCCAAACCTATTATCCCTAAAGTGAAGCTTCACTATTAACTATTCATTTACTTACTATACCTTTTCTTCACATAGATCAAAGCCAAAACTGGGCTAGTTTCACAAATTTCAAAGCAATAGAGTACCAAAACTTAGATTTTACTGGATATGTCAGGACCAGACCTTACTTAATTCATTATTCCTAAAGTATTATTTTCTTTAAGTTCCTTTCAAAGAAGATGATGCAGATACTTCCAATATTTCACAAATCCAAGATTCCACTATGATCAGGACAATAGCATAAAGAGTTTTCAAATTAAGTTGCATGAGCTATTCTTGTAGTCCAACAAGCTGAGCTAATTAACTCAATTATATTTAATATATATTTGTGGCAAAGGATTAATTTCCCTTATGCATGAGTCTGGACATTGTGGGAATTTACAAGACTCCTAATTAGATTTAAAAAAAGGCGACACTGCAGATGATCAAGTCACACAAAATCTCAAGGTTACCCAAACTTCTCATCTTGTAGATGAGGAAACCAAGGCCAAAAGAGGTAAAATCATCTCTATCCAAGGTCCCACATGAAGTCAGTGATACAGATAGAACTCAGACTAGAAAGGAAGCAAGATATAATGATGAGAGTCAGTCAGTCAACATACTCTCCAGGAGCTGGGCTAAGCACTAGTGATACAAAGAAAGACAAAAATAAACTCTCCCTCAAGAAGTTAATAATCTAATGGAGAGCTGGCCTGGAATGAGAAAGACATGAGTACTAGTTCTACCTCTAACACATATTGGATATGTAACATCAGGCAAGTAATTTAGTAGCTCAATCCTAGGCAATTCAGTAAAGACTAACAGTGGCAAAGCAGTAGTCAGAGAGGATCCCTACACTGGAAGTTCTTATACCAGTTAAATCAAAGGGTGGGGGGGGGGGAGAGAAAAAGGAGCAGAAAGAGGAAAAGGAAGAGAAGGAAGAGAAAAGGAGATTGTGCAGAAGAGGGTGAAAGCCTGAACTGACATAGGGATGTTTAACAAAAAAGATTTGGGGGAGTGTGCCAGTTTCTTACCATGTCTGTGAAAGGTTACTACATGAAAGAAGGTCTGCTTGCACCCAGAAAATGTAACCAAGGGTAGAATTTGAAAGTCTAGGATTAATATCAGGGAAACTTTACTACCAATTAGAATGATCAAAAAGTAATGGGCTGCCTGGGGACAAAATGAATTCCCCTTCCCTGGAGATTTTTCAATCCAATGGGGTCAACTGGTCAACAGGTATTAAGTGCCTCCGAGGGGCAGAAATATGGAGCAGTGCATAGGACCTGGAATCCTCTTTGTGAATTTAAATCCAACCTCAAACATTTCCTAACTCTGTGACCCTGGGTCATCGTTTGCCTCAGTTCCTCAGCTATAAAATAAACTGGAGAAAGAAATAGAAAACTATTCCAATAGCTCTTCTAAGAAAACCCTAAATGGGGTCATAGAGAATTGGACACAAATGAAAAATGACTCAACAACAAAACTGTGTCCTAGGCAACTGAGAAACAATAAGTAAAATGAAAAAGTCCCTACCCTCAAGGAAATTACCTACTATTGAAAATAAACAACACTTACCTAGAATATTAAATTTATACACAAAGTTATTGGAAAGGGGAAAAGAAGACATTACCTACCAGAGGAATCAGGATAGAATTCTTGGAGGAGGTTGCACTTGAACTAAACTCTGAAGGAAAGTAGAAATTTTTAGAGGCAGTCTATTCCAAGTATGCAGGACAGCCTCTGACAAGGCAGGGAAAGGAAAGCTGGAGCTATCCAAGGAACAGCAGAAGTCAGAGTGCTGAAGAAGTAGCCAAGTGTTATAACCTTAGAAATATCTTTAGTCCACAAAGTGAAGATCTCTAAATATCAAGTAGAAGAATTAGTATTTTATTCTAAAGCAAAAAGGCAAGGGTACAGTTTCATGATCGGGGGCAAGCCCACACCTAGGATTATCATTTGACTGTTATGGAAAGGATAGATTCCTGGATGCAGGAAGACTAATTAGAAAGTTATCGCAGTGAAAAAAATTAAGTAAGTGGGAAAAAATGCTTCAATTTTGGACCCAGAGTTCATTAGTTCTCTTTCCATAGGTGGACAGCGTTTTCATTATAAATCTATTGGAATTTTCATAGGTCACTGTATTGATCAGAAAAGCTAAATCTTTCATAGTTGATTGTTATATAATATTGTTGTACAATGTTTAAAAAAAAAAAAAAAGAAAGTTCTTGCAACGCTCCAGGTAAGAAGTAACAAACATCAGAATTAGTATAACTCAAAAGACAACAGGTCAGAGATATTATAAGATTAAATATGATTTGGACTAAATATTCTGTATATCTAGCGTTTCTATGTGAATGCATATGTGTTGTTTCTCCCATAGAACATAAACTCCCAGAAATGCAAATTAAAGCTTCTCTGAGGTACCACCTCACGCCTCTCAGACTAGCCAATATGACTAGAAAGGATAATGATCATTGTTGGAAGGGTTGTGGGAAATCTGGGACACTGTTACATGGTTGGTGGAGCTGTGAACTCATCCAACCTTTCTGGAGAGAAATTTGGAACTACACCCAAAGGGCAACAAAAATGAGCATACCCTTTGATCCAGCAATACCACTACTGGATCTATACCCTGAAGAGATGATGAAAAAGGGGAAAAACATCACTTATACAAAAATATTCATAGCAGCCCTGTTTGTGGTGGCAAAGAATTGGAAATCAAGTAAATGTCCTTCAATTAGGGGATGGCTTAGGAATGTGTATGTCATGGAACACTATTGTTCTATTAGAAACCAGGAGGGACAGGAATTCAGGGAAGCCTGGAGGGATTTGCATGAACTGATGCTGAGTGAGATGAGCAGAAGCAGAAAAACACTGTACACCCTAAACAATTAGGGACAATTTGGGGCTGTCTGCAATGGAGAATACCATCTGTATCCAGAGAAACAACTGTGGAGTTTGAACAAAGACCAAGGACTATTACCTTAAATTTAGGGAAAAAAACTGATATCTTATTGTCTGATCTTGTTATCTTCTATACTTTTTGTTTCTTCCTTAAGGCTATTATTTCTCTCTCATCATACTCAATTTTGATCAATGTACAATGTGGAAACAAAGTAAAGACTGACAGATTGCTTTCTGTGGGGGGGTTGGGGGGAGGGAAGTAAGATGGGGAAATTGTAAAACTCAAATAAAATCTTTAATAAAAAAAAATTTTAAAAAAAGAACATAAGCTCCTGGAGGGCAAGGACTGTTTCATTTTTTTCCTACAGTTGTCCCTGAGGGCCCTCCCAATTCTGAGATACCATGGATCTGATTTGGGAATTCTATGAGAGTGGAAAGGTGAAGTTGCCCAGTGCTCTTTCTACTATGCCACACTGAGTCAAAAATCTGTTATTCTTTAACTTCTACACTCTGGAGCAACAATAAATAGTCTTTTAGTTGTTTAAGAACAATTACATCAGAATAGACTTTCCCAGATCTCTCAATCATACCACATAATTTGGTCAGTTTCCCTTTAAGTGGATAGAGAGATCATCCTTAGGTTTTAGTGTGTTAAAGGAATTAAGATTTGAATCACTGGATTAGCTTCCTTGCAGCCAAGGAATTAAAAATTCAGCCTATAGGAAGTTAGTAATCTAGGGGTTTAGCAGAACTCTTATTATATGAAACACTTTTCTGACCCTGTGATGCTGTTGATAGGGTGACTATGGACATAGAAGGCAAGTAGTGTTTTATTTCAATTAACAAAAAATTAAATCCTTTTAAGCAAATTTCTTTTAATTTCAATTTCTATAAGTAATGTGTTACTTTACAATCTTGAGCCTCAATCACTAATTGGACTAAATGTTTAAAATGCCTGTTAGGGAGTGAAAAACTATAACCAAGACTTGTATTTTTTTTTTTGGTTCTTGGTAACAGTTTTAGGAAAGTTGGATCATCATTAAATAGAAGAGAAGAACCTAGCCATAATAGATCTAAAACTAAATTGTAAAGCAACAGTCATCAAAACCATCTATACTGTCTAAGAAATAAAGAGAAATGGATCAGTGGAATAGATTAGATACAAAAGAAACAGTAATAAATGACTTTAGCAATCTACTTTTGGCTTTAGTTTCTAGGATAAGAACTCACTATTTGACAAAAACTGCTGGGGAAAACAGGAAAATAGTATGGAAAAACTAGACAAAGACCCACATCTCACATCTTATACCAAGATAAAGTCAAAATGAGTTACAGGATCTAGATATAAAAGGTGATACCATAGAACAAGGAATATCCATCAGATCTATGGAAAGAGAAGGAATTTATGACCAAACAAGAGATAGAGAACATTCTAAAATATAAAATGAATAATTTTTATTATATTAAATTTAAAAGGTTTTGCACAAATAAAATCAATGCAACCAAGATTAGAAGGAGTGCAGAAAGCTTGGAAACAATTTTCACAGCTAGCGTTTCTGACAAAGGACTCATTTCTAAAATGGAGAACTGACTCAAATTTATAAGAATACAAGTCATTCTCCAATTGATAAATGGTCAAAGGATATGAACAGTTATCAGATGAAGAAATTAAAACTATCTATAGTCATATGAGAAAATGTTCCAAATCAATATTGATTAGAGAAATGCAAATGAAAACAATTCTGCAGTACCAGTTCACTCCTGTCAGATTTTTTTTAACAAAGATTTTATTTATTTTGAGTTTTGCAATTTTTCCCCTGATCTTACTTCCCTCCCCCCCACCCCCCACAGAAGGCAATTTGTCAGTCTTTACATTGCTTCCATGGTATATCTTGATCCAAATTGCATGTGATGAGAGAGAAGTCATATCCTTAAGGAAGAAACATAAAGTATAAGAGATAGCAAGATCAGACAATAAGATATCAGATTTTTTCTTAAATTAAAGGTAATAGTCCTTGGTCTTTGTTCAAACTCCACAGTTCTTTCTGTGGATACAGATGGTATTCTCCATTGCAGACAGCCCCAAATTGTCCCTGATTGTTGCACTGATGGAATGAGTGAGTCCATCAAGGTTGATCATCGCCCTCATGTTGCTGTTAGGATATACAGTGTTTTTCTGGTTCTGCTCATCTCACTCAGCATCATTTCATGCAAATCCCTCTAGGCTTCCCTGAATTCCTGTCCCTCCTGGTTTCTAATAGAACAATAGTGTTCCATGACATACATATACCACAGTTTGCTAAGCCATCCCCTAATTGAAGGATATTTACTTGATTTCCAATTCTTTGCCACCACAAACAGGGCTGCTATGAATATTTTTGTACAAGTGATGTTTTTCCCATTTTTCTTCATCTCTTCAGGGTATAGACCCAGTAGTGGTATTGCTGAATCAAAGGATATGCACATTTTTGTTGCCCTTTGGGTGTAGTTCCAAATTTCTCTCCAGAAAGACACACCTATCAGATTGACTAAGATGTAAAAAAAAAAAAAAAACAATCAGTGTCGGAGGGGATATAGGAAAACTGAGACACTAATGGTTGGTGGAGCTGTGAACTGATCCAGGCATTCTGGAAAGCAATTTGGAGCTATGTTCAAAGGACAATAAAACTGCACATAGCCTTTGATCCAGCAATGCCTCTACTAGGTCTATATTCCAAAGAGATCATAAAAAAAAGAGGAAAAGACACATACATACAAAAAATATTTATAGTTGCTCTTTTTGTAGTGGCAAAGAATTGGAAATTGAGTGGATGCCCAACAACTGGGGAATGGCTGAACAAATTATGGTATATGAATGCTATGGAGTACCAATGTTCTCTAAGAAATCATGAGTAGCCAGACTTTAGAAAATCCTAGAAGGACTTTCATGAACTAATGCTGAGTGAAGTGACCAGAATCAGGAGAGCATTGAACATATTAAAGGCACCATTATGAGATGGACCAACTATGATGAATTCATCAGCAGTTCAGTGATCAAAGGACAATCCTGAGAAATCTGTTTTGGAAAATGACATCCACATCCAGAAAAAAAAAACTAAAAAAGTCTGAATGCAGAGCAAAGCGTACTATGTTAACTGTTTTAAATTTTTGTGTCTTCTTTTCCTTCCACGTGGTTTTATTTCCCCTAGCTCTAATTCCACATTCACAACATGATCAGTATGAGAATATGTTAAACATGGGGCAGCTAGTGGATAGAGCACCAACCCTGGATAGGGAAAGTCACTTAACCCCACTGCCTTACAAAAACTAAAAAAAAAAAAAAAAAAATGAAAAATGAAAACATGTTAAACATGATTATATATGTACAATTTATACCAGATTGTATGCTGACATGGAGAGGACAAAGGAAAGGTAGGAAAAATATGGAACTAATAAGCTTACAAAGGAATGAATGTTGAAAATTACTTTTGCATGTAATTGGAAAAAGAAAAGCAAAAAATAAAACAAGAAGAAATTGTGGTTTTTGTGTGTGTACTGTACTTAAGGACAGGTATGAAGATATTTTTAAGAAAAACTAGAAGGCAGAGAAAGCCAAAAGTAAAATGAGCTAATTCAACTAAATTGAAATTAATTGAAATTCAATACTCATGGGTCAAAAATCAATAGGCTTTAGATAGGAAGCATAGTCTGACTTAGAGGTCTAGCTGAAGAATGTTTTAAATCTCCCTGAGATTAGGGCTACAGAGAAAGGCAATGGAATAGGAGAAACCATGAGAACTGAGCACCTTTATGGTAATAAGAAAACCTTGGATTGATTCTTCCCTGTAAAACTACTTTTCTTAAAAATGGGCTTTCAAACAGCAAGTTCTTGATATTTTGGAAAACACTCCTCTTGATCATCAGACCATTTTGGTTTCTGCCACAATTCCAGCAAGCATAGAATGTCTGGCAAGTCAACTTCTACATGATCCTGTGAGAATTATCATTGGAGAAAAAAATCTGCCTTGTCCCAATGTTCGCCAGATTATTTTGTGGGTAGAAGAACCTTCCAAAAAGAAAAAGTTATTTGAGATCTTAAATGATGAGAAACTCTTTAAGCCTCCAGTGCTAGTATTTGTGAATTGCAAACTAGGACCCGACCTTTTAAGTGATGCAGTTCATAAAATCACTGGGTTACAAAGCATATCTATGCATTCGGATAAGTCACAAGTAGAAAGAACAAGGATATTGCAGGGATTATTTCAAGGAGAATATGATGTCTTAGTAAGCAGTGGAGTCCTGGGACAAGGACTAGACTTGATCAATGTCAAATTGGTTGTCAATTTTGATATGCCTTCAAGTATGGATGAATATGTACATCAGGTTGGAAGAGCAGGAAGATTAGGTCACAATGGAACTGCAATTACTTCCATCAATAACAACACAAAAAAGCTTTTTGGGGATATTGTGAAGAGAGTCAAACCAACAGGATCCATTCGTCCTCCTCAGTTATTAAATTCCCCTTATCTCCATGAACAGAAGAAAAAAGAACAGCAAAGAGTTAACCAGGTGCAGAACACCCTAGTAACTGGTGATAATCTTATGGACATTATTAAGAAACATGATAAAAGTCATTCTCAGAAGTAACTAATTGTGCAACTTTGGATGATCTTGTCATGCAATATCAATGAACAGTCTGCAAATTACTATCATATAGTATCTGAATAAACAGAGCTTATTGTAAGGTGAGGATATTGGGATGTTGTTACTGTTGAATATGTCAAACTTGGACAGCAGAAGTTGTATGTGGCTTCTTTTCCTTCATATGATTGCTCACTAATACTGAATGAGATTGAAAATAAAGGACCTGGCAGCCCAAGATGGCCGACTTCGAGGATCGGGTGTTGGATGAGGAGAAGATATGGATAGCTGCTAAGTTCATAACTCATGCTCCCCCGGGAGAATTTAATGAAGTGTTTAATGATGTCCGGTTACTACTTAACAATGACAATCTTCTCAGGGAAGGGGCAGCTTATGCATTCGCCCAGTATAATATGGATCAGTTCACTCCAGTGAAAATAGAAGGATATGATGATCAGGTCTTAATTACAGAACATGGCGACCTGGGTAGTGGCAGGTTTTTAGATCCAAGAAATAAAGTTTCCTTTAAGTTTGATCACTTACGGAAAGAAGTGAGTGACCCCCAACCTGAGGACATAGATGGAGCTCTGAAGTCATGTAGGGAATCCTGTGACAGTGCATTAAGGGCCTATGTGAAAGATCATTATTCCAACAGCTTCTGTACTGTTTATGCTAAAATTATAGATGGGCAGAAGACTATTATTGCCTGTATTGAGAGCCACCAATTTCAGCCTAAAAACTTCTGGAATGGTCGTTGGAGATCAGAGTGGAAGTTGACCATCACCCCACCTACAGCTCAGGTGGTTGGAGTGCTAAAGATTCAGGGCCATTACTATGAAGATGGTAATGTTCAGTTGGTTAGTCACAAAGATGTACAGGATTCAGTAACTGTTACTGATGATGTACAAACTGCCAAGGAATTTATTAAAATCATAGAACATGCTGAAAATGAATATCAGACTGCGATTAGTGAGAATTATCAGACAATGTCAGACACCACATTCAAGGCCTTGCGCAGGCAGCTTCCAGTCACCCGAACCAAAATCGACTGGAACAAGATCCTCAGCTACAAGATTGGCAAAGAAATGCAAAATGCTTAAGTCTGGATGTGAAATTCTCTGATTGTAACATGCAAAAAAGAAGAAGAAAGGGGTAAAAACGATTCAAAGTTTGGTCTTATAAATAGGTGGTTTATAAACAAGTGTGATCTTTTGCTAGGGCTTTCAAAGTTAACAGTTTTTCTAGCCTCTTGGAATACTATTGAACCAATAGCGTTTGTCTTGATGTTTTTTTGTGTGGTCCCTACCATGTAACTTCCTATTGTGACTGTATCTACTTGTAGGATTTTTTTTATTCAATTATTTTTAACATTGAAAAAGAAAGAGAAAGAAATATGTCTTGGAATTTATGTACTGGTTAGAAAATTTCCTAGCCATGAAAGCCCTCTCACAAACAGGCAGGTAATGTTTCCAATACTCTCCCACCCTTATCCTTAATAGCCCTCTGCTCTGGTACACCAGTGGTTTTTACTGATCAACCAATAGCTAAAGATGCTATGCTGCAAGATAAATCTACAGACATCCTTTCTCTTCTGACTGCTGATTACCACTTCATGGCATACTGGTAGCTGTAGATTTTTAAATATTTGGAATGGGGTTTTTAAGGTCCCTTTGGTAGAAAAGGGTTTTCTGGAATTCCATAATGACCAGCTTCTCTGGGGAAAATTTGGGGGTTTTGTGTTGTTGTTTATTTTTTAATCCAAAGACTTGAACCACATCCCCTCCAAGTGAACTTGTTTGCTTTCTTCTTTTTTTTTTTCAAAAATTCCCTTCCCTCCAATAACTTGGTTGTTATAGGCATCTGCATTTTTAGAATATAGTTACCCCATTTATATATCTTTTTATATTCAAGAACTGCTGACACAGTCTGGATGTAGAAGAATAAACATTAAAACTTGAAAAATGCAGATGCCTAATGAATAATAGGCATATTGTGCTTTAATGCTTTGTGGCAGGTTTACTAGACTTTGTACTGTAAATGTATGAATCAGACAAGTGCATAAATCACAAATAAAAACAAAAAAAGATTTGAAAAAAAGAAAAGAAAAGAAAGGACCTGTTTTTGTCCTCTGTGCAGAATTATTTTGAGAAGATTAAAAATCTTTTTGCATCAAAAAAAAAAAACTACTTTTCCCCAAGAAATTCCTCTAAAAGTGACTCAGACAATAGACAGACTTTTACCAACAGAGAACTTGGGGAGTTACTGGAGTCATTAGAATGATAGCTAATGAACACTAATGCAAAATTTCTTTCAGCTATGAAGCTCCCTCAAAATACAGAGCTTACAGAATATTTGCTATTATAAAATTAGGTGAATACGTTAGATAGCTAACTAAGCAAATAGAGCCATCAGTACAAATTGGAGATGATGGGAAGAAGTGCTGTGCAGATTGCCACTTATATATGGGCAGGAAGTGACACTATTTTCTCCTAGAAGTAGTGTTGGATATGACTCTTGAATGGCATGGACAAGCAGATGATTTTTCATTGGTCTATAGAGGCATTATTAAAATTATATTGGTGAGTAGAATATTCCCAATAAAGCCATTTTGGGGTTAATATTCCTAGTGAAGTCCTCTCAGGGTTAAGTAACATTAAGAAAACCAAACCATTACTCTTAGAAGAAAGACTGCATTCCAAATGAGACTTGTAACACCACTTGTTTTATCGATAAAGATATTTTTACTAACTGTTCTAACTATACTAACAGTAGACTATTCCTAGAAAGACCTTGCATTCCAAGACAAGTTCATAACTTTGTGATGAACTTATTTTTATTAGACTTAGACATTACTTCAATAAGATAGTTATAATCCTGAAGGTTATTCTTACCATCTGGATAGTAGGTAATATTTTACAAAAACTTTTCTCTCTTTTCTTTGTTTCTGGGGTAGATTTGTGCAAGTAAAATGTAGCTGAAGACTAATGAGTCAACAGGGGATAGGAGGAGGAGATTGCATTAGGTCATATAATCTTGCTTGACTGTCATTTCAGGGCAGCTCCTTGATCTTTACTACCTTTGTGAGACTTGGAGTGTGCCCTTCTTTTGAGAAAAGCAGATAAAAACATTCTTTTACTCAGACCAGTCCCTGAAGATTTTGTTTAGTGTATTTTTGTCACACACATTGGGACATCAAAGACCATGGATTTAAAGGTTTCTCTGCTCCACTCAAACTTGGAATATCCCCTGATTATTCTGAACCATCCATGACATACTAACTAGACCTGAGGGGCTGTTGAGCTGAGTTCACTCAGGGGAAAGCTTGGTCTGTTCTAAACACCTAGGCTACTCTTGTACCTCAACTTATCTCTGGGGATTCTCTGATTTTAGTCAGACGTTCTGAATGAAGGACCCCTTAAATCCATGATTTTGGATGCTTCAATACAATTTTAATAAAACCTCTGTAGAGTGATAGTTAATCATCTCCTTTTCGAGAGGAAGAACACTCTTGCTCAAGCAGGGATAGATGAAATATCGTATTGCTCCAAGGCTAATGAAAGTAAGTGCATCGTGGGCATGGATATTGGCTATTCCTGGGAGTTACTGACTGTGTCCATGCCTGGAAAGTTCTCCTCCCGCATCTCTGTCACCTTCCTTCCCTGATACCCTTTAAATATCAGCTAAAGTCTCACCTCCTTAATTTTCCAGACCTCCCTAATTTTAGTAACCTTCTTCTAAGACTTTAGCTTAGTCATTTTTCAGTCATATCCAATTCTTTATGATCCTTTTTTGGAGCTTTCTTGGGAAAGATACTGGAGTGGTTTGTCATTTCCTTCTTCAGATCATGTTCCAGATGATGAAACTGAGGCAAATGGAATTAAATGACTTATCCAGGGTCATACAGCTAGTATCTAAGGCTAGATTTGAATTCATGTCATGTGTCAGGCCCAGTAAGGCCTAGCACTCTATCCACTGTACACCAGTTTATCTTGGGCTGAGTTGCCTTTTCCTTTGTATGTAGTTATTTGCCTGTTGTCTCCTCCATTAATCTGTAGGTTTCTCAAGAGCAGGAACTGAATTTGTTTCTTTGTATCTCTGGCAATTAGCAATTCTAAAAATCAGTTTCTGAATTAGACCCTAGTTGTTATGAAACCATCTCCTTTCATTCAGATTTGCTATTTATGCATAGAGAGATGCTGGGTACTCTCTCTACAAGATGAATAGGATTCAATTATTAAGAGGAAGTGGTGTATTCAACCTTTTGCTTATTTGGGTCTTTCAAGTATTGGTGGCCTGCATGAACAAACTGTGGCTTTGCCAAACCTCCAGGCATGGCCCCAATATTTTGCATGTCCAGGTAAACCTCAAATACAAGGACTCAGTTCTTGAGGAAAACTGTTTTGTCTGATAGCTCCACACAACTGAAACTGATTCATCCTATAGTGGGGATAACCTCAGGTCTAGGGCTTCTGACAAGTCATCCTTGTGGGTTGAACTATGAGCTGCCTAGCTGGCATTTAAGGGACAAGACAGAGATTTGAGATACTCAAGATTTTTGTTTACCCTGATTTATAGGAGATAGGGTCTGATTAAATAATAGAAGATCTGAAGGAACTTGGCCTGGACAATTAAAGATTCATCTCTTTAGGGTAAGGACCAGTAAACGACTTTTGCTACTTCTCACCACATATAGTTGTTTTTAGGGAATCTTAATGTTTTATTAATTGAGAGATAAATTCTGCTGAATTGATTAATCAAATTGCTATCCTAATGAAAATGGCAGAAATTGAAGGTTGGGTTCATCATCAATCTGAACATGGGAGTCACGATGCCATAGTGCGGTGAGACAACACCATTTTACTTAGAACAATGCAGTTACTTCTGCCCAATGATATCATGTTTTTTTGTGCCAATCAAAGATTCTGCCTTTGAAGGACCAGCATGGCATGATCCCACATAAATCTCACCTAGTGGTTGCCAAATATTCTCAGAATAAATGTCATTATTGGAAAAGACACTTATTCAAGATATAGCATTACATATTCAGTTAACTTACCACCATGACAATAACCCTGACTATCCATTAGAACATATTCTTCTTCCTCATAAGGCAGATCCATAGATTTCCTTATACTACTCACTCTGATCAAGGGCTTCCATTTTACTGTTCTGTATATCCAAGATTGGACCTACCACTATTATATCAACTGGATTTCCCCATGTCCCATACTATTCTCAGGCTGCTGGCATTGTTGAACAATGACCAAGACTTTTAAAACAATAGCTTCCTTATCCCATCCCTGATTATTAGGCCTGGATGTCCTCTCTTCCCAGACTCCTGATTGGTACTGAGTACAAAAAAAAAAAGGGAGGTTTATCTGTGAAAAAAATAGTGTATATAAACATAAGAAGCAAGCAAAGAAAGTAGACTAGTGTTTGATAAATCCAAAGACCCCATTTAGAGGGGGGTAGGTCATTATTTGACAAAAACTGCTGGTCAGCAGATCTGGCAAAATTAAGTTTGGATCAACACTTCATACCATATACCAAAATAAGTTCCAAATAGATATATGATTTAGATATAAAATGTTACATCATAAATAAATTAGAGGAGCAAGGAAGACATTATCTTTGAGCTCTATGGAGAGGGGAAGAGTTTGTGACTAAACAAATGATTGAGAGGATTACACATGACAAAAATGAAAATTTCAAATATATTAATTTTATATTATATTAACTTTAAAACTTTTTGCAGATCATAGGCAGGGCCAAGATGGTGGAGAGAAAACAGGCACAGTTCTAAAGTCTCCTGATCTCTTCCCCATCTATCACATGAAACAAACCTCTTAAAAGAAATCTGAACCAGGAAACCCAGAAAGAAAAGCCAGGAGAGGAAAATCTACCTCAGGATTTGTCTCCTGCAGCAGCCTTGGCTGAGTACCAGCAGGTGAGTCTGAGCTCCCAGGGAAGATCAGCCAGACCAACAGCTGAATCGGAACCGGGAGTCTGTTGGTGCTGTCCCCCTGGAGCTTGGGGAAGGGGCTGTGGGGAGAGGTCTGGTGCAGGACAGCTGCGGACACCATCCCTGGGCTCCTCAGGTCTGAGAAACTCTGAGCCCAGGCCTCCATTGCACTGAGGTCTCCTCCCAAACAAATGCAAATTATTTCTGCCTCAGTCCCAGGTGTGTGAGCAAAAGAACCAGCCCAGCTGAGAAATCACCTCAGGCCAGGGTAAAGCCCACCATTGATTGAAGGCAAAAGAATTCAATAGCTCCAATTCCCTCCCTCAAGCAAAGGAAGAAGGCCTCACAACCAAGGTCACAGACACCCCAGAGAGGGCAACCAGCTCCTCCTACTGGCCAGCCAGAGAAACTGCACTCAGTAAAGCCTTTAGCGATTCCTAAGCCCAGGTGAACCAGCCCCACCCAACTCAAGGTCTTAGCATAATGAAGAAGGGTCAGTGGAAAGGTGGATCCATAGAAAAATTCCTGGAAGGGAAAGACCCCAACCCAGAGAGACCTGGAACCTCTGAGGAGAATACAATCTGGTCTCCAGCACAGAAAGACTTCCTTGAAGAAATAAGGAAGGAGTTTAAAAATCAACTGGAAAACTTGGGGGAGACAATTAATACCTTGCAAAATGAGAATAATTCTCTCAGATCCTCAAATGAGCAAATGCAAAAAGAAATTAATTCTCTCAAAACCTCGGTCAAATGGAAAGCTCTTTCAAAAGTAGAATCGACCAATTGGAAAAGGTTAATGAAGAAAACTCCTCCCCCCAAAAAATAATGGAGTCTACAGAAACTAATTACTCCACGAGACAGCAAGAGTCAGTCAGTTAAACAAAATCAAAAAATAGAAAAAATAGTAGTAAATGTGAGATACCTCATCAACAAAACCACTGACCTCCAGAATTGATCAAGGAGGGGAAACCTGAAAATTATAGGACTTCCTGAAAACATTGAAGAGAAAAAAAGCCTGGACTTAATATTACAGGATCTAGTGATGGAAAACTGCCCTGACATCATGGAATCGGAGGGCAAAGTAGTTATTGAAAGAGTACATCGATCCCCACCAGAAAAAGATCCTAAAAGGAAAACACCAAGGAATGTTGTGGCCAAACTTCAGAACTATCAGATAAAAGAGAAAATCCTGCAAGCAGCCAGAAAGAAACAATTTAAATATGAAGGAGCCGCAGGAGCTGGCTGCATCAACTTTAAGGGATCAAAGGGCCTGGAACGAGATATTTCGAAGAGCACAGGAGCTTGGAATGCAGCCAAGAATCTACTTTCCTGCAAAGCTGAGCCTTCTCTTCCAGGGAAAAAGATGGACATTTAATGAAATGGAATAATTCCAAAAATTTCTGATGAAAAGACCAGAGCTAAACAGAAAATTTGGATATCAAACAGGAGGTTCAAGAGACACATGAAAAGGTAAAAAAAAAGGGGGGGGGGCAGTAAAAGGAAAAAAATGCAATCCAGCAAGTTGAAACTGGCTATATCCCAGCATGGGGTGGGGGGGTTAGAGACTCTCATAAATCCTGAGAATCCTGAGAAATGTAACTCTAACAGAGAGAATATACATAGCCAGAAATGCTGGACATCCATGACCTATCCATGAGACTGATATCTAATGGGATGTAACTGGCTTTAACTCCACCAGGGAGAAAGACTCTAATAACTCTCAGGAATTTGGACTCTATTCAACAGAATATACTGAACTAGAAGGGACAGACACTCAATTTTCTATAACTTAGACAGAATGATCTAAAAAAAATACACTACCTGCCAAAAAAGGGGGACAGGAAAGAGACGGGAGGAGGGAGGGGATTGAATGGCACAAATCTCATTACACTAAGAGGTACAAAAAACCTATGGTAATAGAGGGGAAGAAGGGAGTAGAAGAGAAACACCTGAATCTTCTTCTCATCGGACTTGGCTTAAAGTCAACCTAAACATACTCAGTTAACTTATAAAACATCTAATATTTCAAGAAGGAAAAGGGGAAAAGGGGAGGGGGGACAGAGAAAGGGAAGGGGAGTGGAGGAAATAAGGGGAAATAACAAAAGGAAGGGAAGGGAACAGGGAAAGGGGAAAGAAAGGGGAGGGAGTGATATAGGAGGGCAAACACACTGAAGGGGGTGGTATTCAAAAACAAAATACTGGGGAATATGGATAAAAGGGGGGGAAAGGGGGAAAAATACAAACAGAGGGAAGATAGCACAGAGGGCAATAAAGAATTAGTAATCATAACCTTAAATGTGAATGGGATGAACTCTCCCTTAAAACGTAAGCAAATAGCAGAGTGGATTAAAAACCAGAATCCTACAATATGGTGCTTACAAGAAACTCATTTGAAGCAGAGAGATACATATAGAGTAAAGGTAAAAGACTGGAGCAAAATATATTTTGCTTCAGCTGAAGTAAAAAAAGCAGGGGTAGCAATCCTTATCTCAGACAAAGCAGCAGCAAAAAATAGATAGCATTTAAAGAGATAAGGAAGGAAACTTTATCCTCCTAAAAGATACCATAGACAATAAAGTCATTTCAATATTGAATATATATGCACCCAGTGGGACAGCACCCAAATTCTTAGAGGAGAAGCTGAAAGAATTACAGGAAGACATAGACTGAAAAACTCTACTAGTAGGAGACCTCAACCTCCCGCTATCAGATCTAGATAAATCAAATCATAAAACAAACAAGAAAGAAATTAGGGAGGTAAATGGATTGTTAGAAAAATTAGATATGGTAGACTTATGGAGGAAACTGAATGGGGATAGGAAGGAATATACCTTTTTCTCTGCAGTACATGGAACTTATACAAAGATTGACCATGTACTAGGACATAAAAACCTAATGATCAACTGCAGAAAGGCAGAAATAGTGAATACATCTTTCTCAGATCACAATTCAATAAAAGTCATATGCAATACTGGGCCAAGGAGATATAGACCCAGAGCAAATTGGAAACTGAATAACCTCATCTTAAAAAATGAGTGGACCAAAAAACAAATTATAGAAAGAATTAACCATTTTATCCTAGATAATGATAATAATGAAACAACATACCAAAACCTATGGGATTCATTCAAAGAAACTCTCAAGGGATATATTATAGCTCTAAATGCTTATATGAATAAATTGGAGAAAGAGGAAATCAAGGAACTAAACATGCAACTAAAAAAATTAGAGAAAAACAAATCAAAAATCCCCAATCAAATACCAAATTAGAAATTTTAAAAATCAAAGGAGAAATTAATAAAATTGAAAGCAAAAAAACTATTGAATTAATAAATAAAACCAAAAGTTGGTATTATGAAAAAACCAATAAAATTGATAAACCTCTGGTCAATTTGATTTAAAAAAAGAAAGAAGAAAACCAAATTGCTAGTATTATAAATGAAAAAGGTGAACTCACCACCAATGAGGAGGAAATTAAAGTAATAATTCGAAATTATTTTGCCCAACTTTATGCCAATAAATTTGATAATCTAAGTGAAATGGATGAATATTTACAAAAATATGTTTCCCAGGTTAAATGAAGAAGAGATTAAATACCTGAACAACCCTATCTCAGAAAAAAGAAATTCAACAAGCCATTAGTGAACTCCCTAAAAAAAATCTCCAGGGCCTGATGGATTCACAAGTGAATTCTACCAAACATTTAAGGAACAATTGGTTCCAATCCTATATAAACTCTTTGGAAAAAAAGGGAAAGATGGAACTCTGCCTAACTCTTTCTATGAAACCAATATGGTACTGCTACCTAAACCAGGAAGAGTTAAAACAGAGAAAGAAAATTATAGACCTATCTCCTCAATGAATATAGATGCAAAAATCCTAAATAAAATCTTAGCAAAATGACCACAACAAGTCATCACTAGGATAATACATTATGATCAAGTAGGATTTATTCCAGGAATGCAGGGTTGGTTCAATATTAGGAAAACTCTTAGTATACTCAATTATATCAATAACAAACCTATCAGAAACCATATGATCATATCAATAGATGCTGAAAAAGCTTTTGACAAAATACAGCATCCATTCCTATTAAAAACACTACAGAGTGTAGGAATAAATGGACTGTTCCTTAAAATAATGAGCAGTATCTATCTGAAACCATCAACAAGCATTATACTCAATGGGGAGAAGCTAGAGGCATTCCCAATAAGATCAGGGGTGAAACAAGGGTGCCCATTATCACCACTACTATTCAATATTGTATTAGAAATGTTAGCATCAGCAATTAGAGAAGAAAAAGAAATTAAAGGAATTAGAATTGGGAAGGAAGAGACAAAACTCTCACTATTCGCAGATGACATGATGGTCTACCTAGAGAATCCCAAGAAATCATCTAAAAAACTACTGGAAACAATGAGCAATTTTAGCAAAGTTGCAGGTTATAAAATAAACCCCCATAAATCCTCAACTTTCCTATATATGACTAGCAAGAAACAGCAAGAAGAGCTAGAAAGAGAAATTCCATTCAAAGTAACCTCAGACAGTGTAAAATACTTGGGAGTCTATTTGCCAAGACAGACTCAGAATCTTTTTGAAAACAATTATAAAACACTTCTCACACAAATTAAATCAGATTTAAATAACTGGGCAAATATCAACTGCTCATGGATAGGTAGAGCTAATATAATAAAAATGACAATTCTACCAAAACTAACCTATCTGTTTAGTGCCCTACCAATCAAAATTCCAAAAAATTACTTTAACGAGCTAGAAAAAATTGTAAGTAAATTCATATGGAGAAATAAAAAGTCAAGAATTGCCAGGAGCTTAATGAAAAAAAAATGCAAACGAAGGTGGCTTAGCACTACCAGATCTAAAATTATATTATAAAGTATCAGTCATCAAAACTGTTTGGTATTGGCTAAGAAATAGAGTGGTGGACCAGTGGAATAGACTAGGTGTAAAAGCAGGAGAGGATTATAGTAATCTGCTGTTTGATAAACCCAAAGAGTCAGGCCACCAGGATAAAAACTCCCTCTTTGATAAAAACTGCTGGGATAATTGGAAGTTATTATGGAAGAAACTTAGATTAGACCAACACCTCACAGCCTTTACCAAGATAAGATCCAAATAGTTACAGGACATAGACATAAAAAACAATACTATAAGCAAATTAGAAGATCAAGGACTAGTCTACCTGTCAGATCTATGGAAAGGGGAACAGTTTATGCCTAAGGAAGAGTTGGAGAACATCACTAAAAACCAATTAGATGATTTTCATTACATTAAATTAAAAAGTTTTTGCACAGGTAAAACCAATGTAATCAAAATCAAAAGAAAAGTAGTAAATTGGGAAACAATCTTTACAACTAATGATTCTGACAAAGGACTCATTTCTAAAATATACAGAGACCTGAGTCATATTTTTAAAAGAAAAAGCCATTCCCCAATTGACAAATGGTCAAAGGATATGCAAAGGCAATTTACAGATGAGGAGATCAAAGCAATCCATAGCCATATGAAAAAATGCTCTAAATCATTGATTATTAGAGAAATGCAAATATAAGCTTCGTTGAGGTGCCACCTCACACCTCTCAGATTGGCCAGTATGACCAGGAAGGATAATGATCATTGTTGGAAGGGATGTGGGAAATCTGGGACACTATTACACTGTTGGTGGAGCTGTGAACTCATCCAACCCTTCTGGAGAGCTATTTGGAACTATGGCCAAAGGGCAACAAAAATGTGCATACCCTTTGATCCAGCAATACCACTACTGGGTCTGTACCCTGAAGAGATGAGGGAAAAGGGTAAAAACATTACTTGTACAAAAATATTTATAGCAGCCCTGTTTGTGGTGGCAAAGAATTGGAAATCCAGTAAATGTCCTTCAATTGGGGAATGGTTTAGCAAACTGTGGTATATGTATGTCATGGAATACTATTGTTCTATTAGAAACCAGGAGGGATGGGATTTCAGGGAAACCTGGAGGGATTTGCATGAACTGATGCTGAGTGAGATGAGCAGAACCAGAAAAACGCTGTACACCCTAACAGCAACATGGGAGTGATGTTCAACCTTGAAGGACTTGCTCATTCCATCAGTGCAACAATTGGGAACAATTTTTGGCTGTCTGCAAAGGAGAGTACCATCTGTATCCAGATAAGGAGCTGTGGAGTTTGAACAAAGTACAAGGACTATTCCCTTTAATTCGGAAAAAAAAAAAAAAAACCCAGATGTATTATGGTTTGATCTGGTTACCTCTGAGAATTCTGTTCTCTTTAAGGATATGATTTCTCTCTCATCACACCCAATTTGGATCGAGGTACAACATGGACGGAGTGCTATCTGTGGCGTTCGGGTGGGGGGAAGAAAGCAAGATTGAGGGAAAACTGTAAAACTCAAATAATATCTTTAATAAAAATTTAAAAAAACTTTTTGCACCTAAGAAATCCATAAGAGAAACAGGTAAGTGATTTAAAAAATCTTTGCATCAAGTTTTTCTTGATAAATGTCTCATTTCCAAGATATATATGGAAAAGATTCAGATTTATACGACTAAGATCCATTTGCCAATATACATGATCAAAAGATATGAACAAGCAGTTTTCAAAGAAAGAAATCTAAGCTATTAAAATCATAAAATATCCTCTAATAAACTAATAATCAAATAAATGTAAATTAAAGGGACTTTGAGGTTTCATCTCACATCTGTCTGATTACCAAAAATGACAAATATCATTTGGAAATAGAGGTACATTGCTGCACTGTTACTGGAGCTGTAAATTGGTCCACCTCTTATGAAAGGTATTTTGGAATTATTTCAAGGAAGTTATCAAACTGTGCATTTCCTATGACCTAATTGTACCATTACTAGCCTCATATCTCAACAAATTAAAAGGAGTAAAAAGATCCATATGTTCAAAAATATTTATTCTGTTTATGGTTGTCAAAAATTGGAAACTAAGGGGATATCTATTGGGAAATGGATAAACAGATTGTGGTATATGAATATAATGGAATATTATTATGATGCCTTAAAATGATAAAATAGACAATTTCAATTGAGAACAATTTATGAAATAATGAATAACAAAGGAGTAGAACTAGGAGACCAATTTATCCAATAACATTACAGAGAATAACAGTTTTGAAAAACTGTAGAACTCGTATCAACCAAAAAATAAACCAAATCCAAAAGAATAAACATGCCACTTACCGCTTGAAAGAAAGGTGGTGAATTATGAAAGAGAGGCCATAAACTTTGAAAAAGAGATGTTGACTTTTTAGACTTGGCTAATGTGGGAATTTGTTTTGCCAAACTATGAAGTTAAATAGTTATAGATTTTGTTTTTGTTTTTCTTAATGAGAAGATTTGTTGAGAGGAGATTTTCTTTTCAGTTTTTTTTTCTAATACTTGTTGTAGTATCCAAAGGACTTAAGATGAAAGATGCAATCTACCTCCAGAGAAAGGGCTAATAGAGGCTGAGTGCAGATTGAAGCATTTTTTTTTGGCCTTCTTTATTCTTCTTGGGAGTTTTTTGGTCTGCATTTTCTTTTGCAAGACAGCTAACATGGAAATGTTTTGTGACTACATATGTATAATCTATATCAATTGCTTGCCTTCTCAAGGAGAGGGGAGGGGAAAGCATGTGGGAGAGAATTTGGAATTCAAAATTTAAAAAATGAAATGTTAAAAAATTTTTTACATGCAATTGAGAAAAAAGTAAAAAATTAAAAACAAAATATTTGTACAAAATTTAAAAAATTTAATTCTTACATAAATGTGACATTATATGCTATATATAAATTTTTAAATCAAAAACAAAATGTATGTACAAAATAAATAAAAATACTTGCTACTTGATAAAAATTAAACTATATATAAATAAAAGAGAGCTTTATAGGGAGTATAAGGCACTAGTACTGAGCATAATATATTTATCACCTCCCTCAATATTAGCCTTAAATCGCATTAGCTTTCATAACCATGACATATTCATATTGACTCATGAAGTTCATAGTCAACTAGTACCCAAGCATCTACCTTTTCACGTGTAATGCATATTGAAGGTCCACTTGTAATGTCTAATTAATCAATAACTAGAAAAAAAATCAATTAATTCAACAATGGTTTACAGACAGACTTTGAACAGTAACCAAGTTTGCTTTGACTTTGTTTTGCTTTCCCAGGATACCTTGATTAAAGTCATAACACTCCTCATCATGATCTGCTCATATATCTCACATAAAAAGTGCTTTCCCCGGTAAGACCAGTCAGTTGACTTTATAAACTTCAAAGTATGCAACTTTAAGTATGCAACAGTTTTTTTTAACCCATATTATCTGTCTTAGAAGAATAACATGGTAGGTACTGAACAACTGTTTCTATGGGACAAGTGTTTGTGCAAAGACCATGAGAAGAAAGTAGAATATTTTTTTTAAGATTTTTTGCAAGGCAATGGGGTTAAGTGGCTTGCCCAAGGCCACACAGCTAGGTAATTATTAAGTGTCTGAAGTCGAATTTGAACTCAGGTACTCCTGACTCCAGGGCCAGTGCTCTATTCACTGCGCCACTAGCCACCCTGAAAGTAGAGTATTCTTTTGGGAGAAGGATGCACAATACCAAAACAATTGGCTATATAAGGTACCTAAACAGAGCTGACAACATTAAACATCTACCTTTGTGATATCAATTTACAGAAGCAAAGTACTGAAGTTAAAAAGGTATTTAGATATCATTGACTCTAAGCCCCTTATTTTGGACAGCCAGGTAGCACAGTGAATCAAGCACTGGACTTGGAAGACTCATCTTCATGAGTTTAATCTGGCCACAGACACTAATAAGCTGTGTTACCCTGGGTAAGCCACTTAAGCTTCTTTGCTTTAGTTGGTAAATGTAAAATGAACTGGGGAAGAAAATAATAAACCACTGCAATATCTCTACCAAGAAAACCGCAATTAGGGTCACAAAAAGTTGAATATAGCTGAAAAACAATTTAACAATTTAACAAAACTCCCTCATATTAGAAATTAATTAGTTGAAGTTCAGAAAACTCAAATGAATAATTGTTGGTATATCATCTCCTCCATTAGACCATGAGCTCCTTCAGAGCAATATTTTCCAATATAATAAATAATATAACATAACATAACATAACATAACAATATAACATAATTAATATAACAGAATGTAACAGAATATAACAGAATATAATAGAATATAATAGACATATATATTTCCCCCTCCCCCCATGCCTCTCCCCCCCCCCCCATCCTCACCCCCCCAGCACTTAGCACAATGGCAGTTGTGGTTTGGTTTAAAGGTATGGTCAAGTAGCTCCAATTGAATTCTCTTTATTTATTTGTTTGTTTATCTGTTTGTCTATTTGTTTGTTTGCTTGTTTGTTTAAGGCTGTGGTGTTAAATGACTTGCCCAAGGTCACAAATTTAGGCAATTATTAAGTATCTAAGGCTGGATTTAAACTCAGATCCTCCTGACTCCAGGGTCAGTACTCTATCCATTGCTCCACCTAGCTGCCCCTTGCTCCAACTAATCTTAATGAACTTTATCAAAACCTGGTTTTCCAGGTTTTGTTTCAAGAAATCATAAATGAAAACTACATGAGACAAAGAAGTTAATCGACCCACTTTTTAGAAAGAAAAAACAATGGTAGCATAAAAAAATAAGGGGAAAAAAATCTATCCTTCAAACCCCAAGATATCTTGCAAAGTATACGGGATAAATGTTAATTGCTAGTCAACTAATTCAGTAGATCAAGACTATATAACTAATAAATTGCAAAGCTTGGAGAGGAGAGATCTTCTTTGTCCAATATATTTCTTTCATTTAACCACCTTGCTGTCATTATTTGAGCAAAGGGGAGAAGGCTCCTCTATTTAAGGGGGAAAACAAAGGAAAAACCCTTCCCTACCTCATCAGTGATGTTCCAAATTCCACAGAAAGTAGCTATTTCTTTAGATTCAGACAGTCCCTTTTAATATATCCCTAGAATGAAGATAGCAAGGAAATTTTGCCAATTTCTCATTGTTACAGTGGTCAGCAAATTACTTGGGACAAACAATAGTTTTGATATGGATTTATTTTGAGCCAACAATATTTATTCATCTGGTTTTATTGACAATAGGCTGATTCAGAACTGATCTTGACCAAATGTAATAAGATTGATCTAATTCCCCAAATTTAATTAGTTCTCTGTCAACTGAGTGCTAGATCTCATGCCATTGAGATATATTTCTTTTTTCTAATTTTGCCATGGTTCTAAGAATGGATATTACTCTAAGGAAGTTACAACATTTAAGAAGAACACTTTAATGCAGTATCTGTTGATGTTGGGAGTCAATCACTGCAAAGATCATTCATGTTATCAATAAATTAGTATTTTTCCCCCAGAAACACAAGGGAAATATGTCAGAAAACTAAAAATGAGCACAAAAACTGTTAATTATTGTTGTGAAACAGCTTATAAATCTGAATCATTTCCTGTACTAGATTTCACTGTGTGGTAAGGACATAGAAAAATAAGACACAGTCCCTGATTTCAAGGAGTTAAAAAATTTGAATGGAGAGATAATAAATGCAGGGGCAGCTAGGTGGCGCAGTGGATAGAGCACCAGCCCTAGAGTCAGGAGTACCTGAGTTCAAATCTGGCCTCAGACACTAAGTAATTACCTAACTGTGTGGCCTTGGGCAAGTCACTTAACCCCATTGCCCTGCAGAAATCTAAAAAAAGTTTGTTTCTGGAGAGATAATAAATGCTGATAAAAATAGCTATAAATTTAGATGGGAAATGACTATACAATAGTAAAAGTGCAGATGAAGTACTATGAGAGTACATGTAGGAACAATGACTTCTGACTAGGAAAAGCAGGGAACGTTTCATGGAGAAAGAAGCTTTTGCCCTAGGTCTTGAAGGAAGTGTGGAAATTTTTCATGGAGAAAGTAGCTCTTGCTCCGGGTCTTGAAGGAAGTGTGGAAATTTTGACAGGTGGAATGAATACAGGGTATTGAAAAAGATAAACAAAGAGCCCCTAGTTTGGGAAAGCACTCACATCTTATATTTCATGTTCCCCTAGTATATTCCTTATACATAGTGAGAATGGAATAAATATAAAAAGTAAATAAATTCATTATATGTTTATTAATTTTATATTATAAACAATTTATCCAAGATATAGAAATGTTCATGGAGTTTAGATGGTTATATTATGTGTGTTGATGTGCATGTGTGTGTATATATGTTTGTGTGCATGTACATATATATGCATACACTCATATATATATATATATATATACAGTGATGTATTAGTGGTTGAAACTGTATGTACATATATATGTACTATAAAGTATATATGTGTATTTAGAAATGTGTTTACACACATTATAGATATAGATATAGATCATGTTCTAGAGTTTGGTTATTTCAAGATATACAGTTTATATAAATGATATGCTATCTTCTTTCCTCTGTGTAAATTTCTTATACCTAGCATTCAAGGCCCTGTAAAATCTGCTCCAACTTGTCTTTCCAATTTTTTCTTCCACCATTCTCCTTCATGCAATCAACAATTTAGTCAAAATATAGAATTCATAATCTTCTTTTCCTCCCTCTTACTTATCCCACCTCTTGGAAAGAAGTGCTTTTGCTCATGCTTTGCCTTATGCCTTTTCTTTCTACCTATAGCTATTGATATGAGGTCTATAATACTATGCAAACAGCCCTGGCTTTGGAACCAGAAGACCTGTCTCATATCCTGCCTTTCTCACTTATTACCTGTGTAACCTTGGCCTTATCCCTTAACCTAGTTGAGCCTAATTAGTAAAATGAGTGAGTTGGACAGAAAGCTTCTAAGGTCTCTTCCAATTCTAAATTGATGACACCAAATATCACTATTGCTTCAAGACCCAACTCAGCTGTCACCTCCATCCTTGATGCCTGTTAAAAGTGCTCTTTCAGATTTCTCATAGCTTTTGAAATCCTCCTCTTTCATTCCATTTAGTTCTGTTTGTTATTAATGTAGCTTTTTCCGCAGACCATAAGCCTTGAAAGACAGGGGCTATATCTTTAAGAACCTCAGTTTGTAATTATTTCATTGAACTTTGTGTCCACCACATGTCATTTAATCTCTCTAAATCTTAATTTCTTCATCTGTCAAATGGAAGTAAAATTTCTATAGCATCCATTTCACTGGGTTAGATAAGACTCAAATGAATAAAATGTGTCAAGCATTTTGACTAATGTGACAGATATTATTATTGGCATTTTTCAAACTGTACTTCCTTTGTTTATCAGGCAATATACCTCAGGAATGTTTGTAGTGTTACTAGAAGAGAGAAAAAGGGAAGATGGAGAGAAAGGAGAGAGGAAGAGTAAGAAAAGGAGAGAGGGGGGCGGGGGGAAGAAATATGACTAAAAATAATCAAATCGTCCTGCTCCGTAGGCATAGGAGCTATACCTGGGTCAACAGGGTTGGGGGGGTTAATTTCTTACACCTCTGTGAGCTCTGGAGATGGGTGTGTCGTCTTCCCCCCAGGGTTGCGCGCCCTATAAACAGCGCAGGCCTGGCCCTTGGGAGCCGCCCTAGTCTTGATCCACCCTCAATGATGCCCAGCTGCAGGGGAGCCAACTCACTTACCCGGGACGCCCAGGGCGCGGCTGGCTGGGTGCAACAGCTGCACCAGCAGGAGCTGGAGGAGCAGGAGGAGGAAAAGCCCGCCCTGCCGCCCCTGAAGGAAGGGGAAGGAGCCGTTCGTGCAGATGCCTCTGCAGGGGTCCCTGCCCTCACGGACCATGTCTGCAGGCCCCCTGTCCTATGTTTAGCCACGCTCCTCTGAGGGGGGCCGGAGGGCACTAGGTATCTCTGCGGGTCTGGGGACTGGGCTTCTCCGGAGCTGTCAGATAAACCCTCCTCCGCCCCCTGGGAAGGGGTAGCCGGTGTCAGTTTCCGGACTAGGGAGGGTGTGGGTTGTGAGATGCAGGGCGGGGCAGGGGGGAAGAAAGGGCGCCCCTCAACCCTCTTGGGGCAACTAATGCTTCCCTGGAACTTTCTATTAAAAAAGATTTGTGTGACTCTTCCGATTGCCAAAGCCCTTCCTTACCTACCCTTCTGAGCTCCCAGCTGCCCCTCCCCGTCTGCCAGCGCCCCCTTTCTCAGCCGCGGCTGTGGGCGCACACGCGATACGAGCCTCCCTTTCTCCCCCAAACTGACATTTCCTCTTTCTCAACCACACTGTGCCCCCACCCCTCCTCCCGCTGGGTCCATTTCCAGACCAGCGTGAGTGGTGGCCCTGATAAGGGCTGCATGTGCTCTCCTACTTTAAAAAAATGCTGTCAAGGAAAGGTTAAAAATAAACCATTCTTTACTGTTTTGTGGCAGTGCTCAAATAAAGAAGAGACAATAGTGGCATTATATTTTATTTCAAAAAAATGATAGCTGCCACGCAATTATAATAAGTTTGACCTCACAAACTAGTTGAGAAAATGCAATTTGCTCCCCACTTTGGTATCTGTCGGGGGACATTGGGAGGGAAATGTTGCAAATAGTATTATAGCTTTCTATTTTTTTCCAATTTTTAATTTTATTAAGAATTGAAGATGTAGATTGAAAAAGATAGCATTGAAAATAAGGCTTTTTTGTTGCTCTGGTTTGATTTTTTTTTAGGCAGTTTTCTGTGACTCTTTGGGGAACTTACTCCAACTACCTGATCCTAAATTTTCCCACTCTTAAAATGAGGAAAATTAGAAGAGATGGTGTCCAAGGTCTATCCCCAAGCTAAATCCCTTGGTTTTATAGGTGTGTCTCAACAAAAATAAAAAACAAACGAAAAAAATCCTAGACCAAAGAAGTGAGTGGCATGTGGTTTTTCTGCAGTTTTTCCAACTTAACTCACAGATATAGAACATTTTATGGTTCCAAGTGCTCAGTCTCATTTGATCAATTCAGTAAGGAGGGAGGTGGGGAATGAAGGTTGTTCCGAGGTTTATTTTCCACTATTTGTAAATAAAAAACTTGAGAACTCCTCTGAGCAAAAAAAGGAGAAAGTCTTTCTGGAGAGAAGGGCACACTCCCAAGTTTCACAAAGGTAGTGAAGATCAAGGAGCTGCCCAATTGACAGTCAAGCAAGATTATATGACCTAACGATCCCCTCCTCCTGCCTATCCTCTCTCTCTTTCCACTCATTGTTTAGTCTTCAGAGTTACATTCTATTCATGAGAATCTACCCCAGCAACAAAAGTAAAGAATGAAAGGTTTTCATAAATATTACCTCAAATATCAAAAAGACTTTTTAAAATAATACTCTTTATTTGATTAAAGAATTTGTATTCTTTGTGTATCAAAAAAGACTTTTAAAGAGCTATGTCTATCTAAATGAAATAATGTCTGAGTATGCAAGGTCTTCTATTATCCTCCTAGTCAATCTTATCATCAAACAAGAGGCTTATGAGTTTCTTTGGAATGTAAGGTTTTCTCATGGGAAAAGTCTACTATCCTTTTGGTAGTCAGTAAAAATAGCCTTATCAAAAATTAGGAGAATGAGCTACCTGTTTGTAATACAAGGATCTTTCTTCTTGAAACAGTTGAAGAATAATGGTTTGGGGGGGGGGGTGGCTAGGTGGCTCAGTGGATAGAGCACCAGCCCTGGAGTCAGGAGTGCCTGAGTTCAATTATGACCTCAGATACTTAGCTGTGTGGCCTTGGGCAAGCCACTTAACCCCATTGCCTTGCAAAAACCTAAAAAACAAACAAATAAAAAAGAATAATAGTTTGTTATTTCTTTAATATTGCTTGCTTTTCCCTTTTGCAATAAAGGCCTGAGCTTCAAGCAAAGATATTTAACTTCAAGTAACCCTTTTCTACACTCCTGGTTAAGTGAGTATTATATTACTGTTTAGTTGTTTTTCATTTATGTTCAACTCATCACTACCCCAATTTGGGGTTCTTTTGGCCAAGATTCTGGAGTGGTTGCCATTTCTTTTTCCAGTTCATTTTACAGATGCAGAAATTGAGGCAAGCAGGGTAAAGTGATTTGCCCACTCAGGTCTTCCTGATTTCAGGTCCAGTATTCCATCCATTTTACCACCTACCTGCATTGAAGTTGGTATCATGGGATCACAGAATTATCATTTAGGAGCTAGGAAAGTACCTAAAAGTCCAAATTCCTTATTTTACAGATGAGAGTAAGAGTTCAGAATCAGGTAGCTAATAAATTTCTTAATCAGGATTTGAATTCGGATCTTCCTGATTCCATGGAGCAGCTAGATGGATGAGGCAAACTAGGTGACCTAAGGTGTATCATGCCCAGCCTAGAATCAGGAAGACTCATCTTCCTGAGTTCAATCGATCCTCGGACATTTACCAGACATGTGACCCTGGGCAAGTCATTTAACCTTGTTGGCCTTAGTTTCTTCATCAGTAAAATGAGTTACATAGAGATCCATTCCAGTATCTTTACCAAATAAAGCAAAACAAAGCAAAAAAACAAGCAAAATAATCTTTGCCCAAAAAAAGCAAAAAAACAAAAACTCAAAAAAAAGCGCATTACAAAGAGTCAGATACAACTGAAACAAATAAACAACTTTCTGATCCTAAGTCTGACACTTACTCTACTATGAAATCCTCGTGGTTAAAACTGGATTTAGCCAGGCATGGTAGGGAATCCCTTATAATCTTACTTCTTGAGAGTCTGAGGTTGATGTATTACTTGAGTTCAAATGTTTTGAGGTATAGTAAGCCCTAAGCAGATCAAGTGTTCACACTCAGTTGGAGAACAGCTCCTGAGAACAAGACAACTAAACTGCCTAGTGGATAGAGCACTGGCCCTGTAGTCAAGAGGATCCAGATTCTAAACTGGTCTCAGACATTTACTAGCTGTGTGACCTTGGGCAAATCACCTAACCCCAATTGCCTCAAATCCAGGGCTTAGCACCTCACGCAAATCCAATTCATGTGCATGTCATAACATCACCTTCTTGATATCTTGGTCTTCTTTGAAAATGAAGGACAAACATCATCTAGGTTAAGGGAAAGAAGTCTCTAATCTGGCCTAAGGAGGAGTGAAACAGTCCAGGTTGGAAATGGAACAAGTTAAAGTTTCTCTACTAATCAGCAATAGGATCAGCCAGGGAGGGGTCATTGTACTTACCACCTATTTGAAGTGGGAAGATTAATCCTACTTGCCTAGAAGTTACTTTTTTACACCTTTTCCTGGGTCCTACTTAAGGGAATTTGTGGAAGTGTCTGGACTCTTTGCTATTGGCTTCACTGGTAGTTTCTCAATGGTAGGGGATCCCCTGCACCTCAATTCCATTTATCAGTTTACCAGTCATTAACTTTTATATGGAACATTTACTTCAAAAGTATAATAAGGAAAACTATACAAACATATAACCCTTTATACTGTACCACATTATACTCTGAAGAGGGAAGGGTATTAAGTTCTCACTTCTTATAATAGTTTCAAGTTTTTTGGTATTTAAGTCCCAATCACCTTGACTTTTTAGAGTTTTCCTTTTGTGCTGGATGGTTGCAACATGACTGGATGACACATTCAATGGAGGTTGTGTACCACATGTCTCAAACTGAGGAAAAATAAAACTGAACAAAACCAATACTCCAAAGCCATTTCATGGAGTCATAAAGGAGAACAGGTGAAAGTAGTCTTTTTCAATTCACTGGTTCAGGTCATGGTGCCTTCCTTGAGGGTGAACTGTGACTTTTGGCATCACAATCAATCAAAGAAGTTTTTTTTTTTCACCCACATGGTAAGGAAACTCAGGATGTCTTCTTCCAGGAAGGTCATTCCCTCTGATACAGTAATTTGTGATACCTAACTAGGTAATTCTCATATCTCACAGAATGATTTTTTTTTTAGTTTTTTTTTCAAGGCAAATAGGGTTAAGTGGCTTGCCCAAGGCCACACAGCTAGGTAATTATTAAGTGTCTGAGACTGGATTTGAATGCCACCTAGCTGCCCCGAGAATGATTTTTTTTATAGGCAAGCAAGTCATCTTTTGCTTCATTTCTTACCTTGCCTTAAATCACTGAATCATTGAATGAGTGTTGCCTCAGATGAACTGAGACCTGGGAAATACTTAAGCTTAAAAAGGTCAAGGTTTTCCCACTGCATCTGAGGCCATCTTCTAGAGTGTCCTGACTGTTGAACTATTGACTCTGGAAGAGAGTGAGGCTGATGATTGGGCAGTCCTGCCTCACTTAAATCCAAATCACTTTCAAGTCATTACATCACTCTTCTGATGTCATTGGCCCTCTTCAAGAATAAAGAATGAACAACAACAATCTGCTTCCAAAGTAGCCTCCATTACATATATATATTTGCAACAAGGAAAATTCAGATAAGTCTATCCCCTGTCACCAATCCACCCCTTCCCTACCATTTAGCAGACAGAGTAACCAAAGTAAAAGGACATAACACAATGCTTTCAAAATCACAGACAAACTAGTCTTTGAAGTCCAGGTCTCTAATGAGACCTTTTTTTTTTTTTAGCTTTTTGCAAGGCAATGGGGTTAAGTGGTTTGACCAAGGTAACACAGATAGGTAATTATTAAGTGTTTGAGGCTGGATTTGAACTCAGGTACTCCTGATTCCAGAGACAGTGCTCTATCCACTGTGTCACCTAGCCACCCCCTAATGAGATCTTTATGGCCCATAGGTTAGGAATGATCAGAGCAGAAGAACACACTGTCAGGAGAAGATTAGTCTAATCTGAGTTTCACTACCCACTCTTGGCTTCAGTTTAAAATTTAGAGCAAGAAGAGACCTTAGAGATCTTATAATCCATCCCTCTTATTATAAAAGTGGGGAAACTAAGGCTCAGAAGATTTAGAAGCTCATTCAGCTAGGTCCTCTGGTCTCTATAATCTTTCCAGTTATGGAAATATCTATGATTATTATCTGTGCATGACAAGGTGGGGTGTGGTTGACATGGTCAATGCCTGCCATCAGTTGCTCGTTCCACATCATGCATACACATTTACTGTTTGATTTGTGGCTGCAGCTGCTATCTTTGTGACATTTCTTTAGACTAGACCAATAGTCCTCAACTTCAGAAACTCTTTTGAAAAAAATTAATGAATCCCCACATGATAGTAGCTGCACTACTAACCAAAAGCTACCATGAATTCAGTAGCATGTTTAAATCAATTTGTATTTTATTAATACAACAGCATATTCATAAATTTGAAAAAGATTACTAAGGGCATGACAATTATTTAATCTACAGAATATATGTTTTCTTATTTGTTATGGTACTGAAGCACACTGCCTATTTTTGCGGAAGCTAAATAAAGATCAAAACGGCAGTGTTTGGTGTATAATGTGTATTTGCAATACTCTTGCAATAATCCAATCTTTATAAAAACAATCTCTTGAGAACTCACACAAACTAACATGGTGATCAAAAGAAGCAATATAAGGACAATCTCAAGGTCTCTGTCCAACATGGTGTGACCATTTCAAAGAAGGCACTATGATCTATGAGTAAAATTAGCATTGCAGTAGCTCAAAAAAACAAACATAAAAATATAAGATGAGTATATTTAGAGATATCTCCCTTCTAAATGCTCACACAGACTATTTGTGGCCAACCTATATGGTAGAGATTTCTGAGCTTATGCTGTTCTGCTCGGCCACAGCCAGACATACTGTACCTTGACTGCAACATAGTGGTATCCTTTCGGTTGTCTTTGAGTATGATTTAGACAGCTCAAGTTGATAGGGTTGCCCCCCCCCCCACCCTGCACCTGCAATTGGTCTCTCTACAGATACTATAATTAATTATAATTAATTAATTGGTGAAAAGTTATTTTTAAGTGCTTACTTTATACAAAACATTTGTGCTAAGCTGTAACAACATAAATTGAATAGTAATAGTTTCTCCACATCTTCTCACATTGAAATATTTTTCTTCCTTCAAGGCCAACTTTTTTCTCTTCTCCAGTTCAGTTGATCTCATTCTTCATATGTCTTTTATTTTTTGCATAACCTACATTTCCTAAGCTTTCCTCCTCCTGCTCCTCCTCCAGAGCACCATCTCTTAAAACAAAGAACAAGGGGAAGGGAGAAGCAGTTCAGAAAAACTAAAAAAAATCTAGCATTATATATATTCCCTACCCATGGCCCCTCACCTCTGCAAAAAACAAGAGAGATGTACACTCTCATATCTTTCCTTTGGGGTCAAGTTTTGTTATTAAGATTTCATAGCAAAAAAAAAAGATTTCATAGCATTCCATTTTGATTATTTGCTATTGTGGTTCTTTTCCATTTACCTCATAGTCATTGCATATACTGTTTTCCTGATTTTGCTTACTATACTTGTTATCAATTCATATATGTCTTCCCATACACTTCTGAATTTGTCACATTCATAATTTTTTACAGTCATAATATTCCATTCCATTCATGTACTATAACATTTATCTCTATTTAATGGATGCCTACTTTGTTTCTGATTCTCTTCTATAATGAAAAAAAGTGCTGCAATAAATATTTTAGTGTATATAGGGGTATTTCTCTTTTTAAATTTTTATGATTTATCTCCTTAGTAGCCTGGGATTTGATGCTGAATTAAAAACAAACTTAGACTTCCAGACTCCTGAACAGACATGCTGACTTCATTGAAGGACTCAGGCTTTTAATGTGCTCTGGTTCAGAACATATGTTGAGATTCAACCATCTGTCAGTCAGAAAGATACCCAGGTGAGCTGGTTGCCTTCAATAGTAGTGGCTCATACCGGATTTCTTTTGGACAGCATAGACTGCCTCTCCCCAACAACTACTTCCTTATTCCCAAGTTCACATGTTTACTGCTTTGGCCCATGACTCTGACTGTGTCTCTTTCTTCAGATCCTTTGTTTACTTAGAACAGAGTAACTGCTTCACTCTGTTACAGACCAGAGACTAAGGCTCTGTTCTTGCTCGCTGCCAACCCACTAATGGACAGTTGATCCCAGAACCACAGTACCTGGCCCCTTGACCTCTATAGCTGATGCCCTAGGAGACCCATCCCTGACAGGTCCCTGGGTGTAATTCTGTGGTAGATTTCCATGACAGCTTTCCATTTGGTTTGGCCACTGTGTTCCTATCTGACTAGGCTGGGCTGTCTTGGTACACCCTGGCATATGAAATCAGAACTCTCCATTTTTGTCATTTGTCCTTAACACTACAATGCCAGTCCATGATCAATTGTTTGTTTTTCAACTCCCATGCACATCTGCTCTGAGATGACGTCTCCCTTGGTGACTATCTCCCTGGATAGCTGTCTCCAGGCCTTCTTATCCTCCTGTAGCCTATAAAAACAGGACAACACATTTCCCAGCCTGGTTCACAGAGTTGTGTTAATTGGTTTAAACACTGATATGAGGATAAGAAGCTTTGTATCAATGCCAAAGGAGGTTATAGAAAAGAACCCTGCATTAGCCAGACCAGAAGATGTGGCCTTTTAATTGTCTTTGAGAGAGGTTCACATGGGAGCAATTTTGAAAATTAAATTCTCTTTTTTTTCCACATTATTGTAATCTACTCGTCAGCACAATTTACAAACACCAGGCACAACTCTGTGAAAATAGTCCCCTCATCAAAATTCTGAAGGAAACTTAAGTATCATAAGAATCATCACCCTACAGACAAAGCACAGGTTTGAAACTTCATTTTTCAAGGGTAGTTAGTTCCTTTTAAAGTCCTGAAGTAGAGACCAAAACTGATCATATCTATTTTTGTCCAGGTTCCTAGAACCACAAGGATAAATTCAAAGGTATCTTACAAAGGACCTAGTGACACCCTATTTTACAGATGATTTACCTAAGGTCACATGTATTAAGTAACCAAGAAAAAATTCAAACTCAGGCAAGGTCCTCTGACTTCAAATCCAGAGCTCTTAACACAAAATTATAAAAATAGATTTTATCTTTATTAAACTATCATCACTACCCTAGCTACTGGCATCATATGGTCTAATGGAAATTTCATGTACCTGCCCTATGCCCATCCCCAGAATCAGAGAAGGTGGGAACTGGATCATAGACTTAGATACCTCAACCCCTTCATTTTACAAATGAGAAAACAGATGGATGCCTGAACAAGTAAGAGGGCTTGTTCAAGGTAATCGAGTCAGACATTATTATTAAAAGGCTCCACTGTATTTAATTTGCCAATATAATTCTGCCATCAAAGGCTTGGCAGCTTAAGGATGGTGGTATCTGGTTGATGACAATGAAACTCTGTAGGAATCAATTAGAAAGTAGTGTTGCTTACCTATTATGGTAAAGCAGTCCAACTTCACATTGTTCTGATCAGTCACATTCAATCATAAATGTACCTTGTCTCCAAGATAGTGGTATGAGAAAGAAGCCTGCCTTCTCAATTTGGGCTACTTAAAGTCTTCCTTTTCAGACAATCTACCCAGGCTTTCCTCTAGGGGTCTACTATAGTCTAGTCATAAAAGAGCTGATTGTTAAATTTTTAGTATTAAGTATTTACACCTCAGAAGTCAGCAAATGCTACAAATCAGGACTTGAGTTACTATTTTGTTGATTATTTAGATTAACAATGTGATGGAGAAAATTTTAATGATTCAAATTAAAATTTTATGCCCTGTTTGCATTTCTTTTTCTGGAGAGACAATTGTTTATAAATTTACCAGCACAGCACTGCCTTCTTCTATTATCAGAAGTTTTTTTTTTTCATGGACTCTTTTGGTAGTCTGGGAAAGGTTAGAATCCTTCACAGATGTTATTTTAAAATTCATAAAACAAAATAATTAATAATTATATGGAATCAGTTGTATGGAAAAATATGTAATTTTCTCCCATATAAATTCATTCCCTTAAAAATTATTTTTTGTAGGTTTTTGCAAGGCAAATGGGGTTAAGTGGCTTGCCCAAGGCCACACAGCTAGGTAATTAATTATTAAATGTCTGAGGCTAGAGTTGAACTCAGGCACTCCTGACTCCAGGGCTGGTGCTCTATCCACTGCACCACCTAGCCACCCCTCTTTGAAAATTATTTACAAATTTATTATGGGTCCATGAACCCCAGGTTAAGAACCATTGCTCTTCTCTCTTGATATGGTATGACTACAGAAGAAGTATATGTTCTATTCAAAGGTTTCTTATGCCTCTCTCACTCTATGACCAACTCTTCTGCCTTTCCAGTCACATACATTCCCCAATGACATCCTTTACACAGTTTTTCCTTTGCGAATCTTAATTGGTATTATGTTATATCCTGTTTGTACCCACCATAAACCCTCTATTGTTATCTATACCCTACAACTTTAACTTAAAGGCTGTGATATTCTATGATTTTAAACCATGTTGTAAGTATCAATGGAAGAATGTTGATCTAAAAAGTTGGACCTTGGTCCCAAAAAGGATATTGGGATCACTTAAAGTCACAATATATTTTCTCAATGCCTCACATTAAGTTCTGATTCTCCTATTCAGTTCCAGACCAAGTCAATTGTTTATCTGCATATTTTTTGTGAAGATGATTATATTAAATGTTACAGCTGAGCCCAGGTGTCCCAAGAAACTACCCATATATGTTTTGTTAAAAGGGTGCCAGATGAAATAATGATCACTAAGCCAAAGGACACACTAATAAACTCATCCATATAGTCTAGGTCTGAAAGGAGGTGGCTAGAAACCTACAGTCCTTTTGGTTACATAGAAGGGTGCCAGGAGAGCCTTTACCCAGGTTCTGATGAAAAAGTTGTGCTTTGAAATTGGATTAGCTGTCAGGAGGAGCCACCCCCCCCAAAAAAAACACACCCAATTAAAGGAGATCCAGACTATATAAATGCCAAAACTTCCAAAGTAAGCAGAGTCCTGGAAATTCCTAATGTTTCTTGCCTTTTTCAGGGTAGGTAAACCAGTATGGTGACAGAAAACTCCCAGCTAGCAACATAGAACAACATATTGAGAGAGGTATCCCCCCCCAATCCCCTACTTCTTTTTCCTCCACAAATGTTTGTCTCACTTTTTCAGGAGGAGAAAAATTAATGTCATTATGTACAAATTCTATTTTCTCCTCTACGAGATCACTTGGCATATATACAGTACTGATATTTACAGTCACATCAAATATTAAATAGATTGAGGATGGTCATTTGTATCGAGTATATGTGTTAAAGTGACTGAGACTCAGCCAGTTGGAATAAATGACCTTTGAGAATGACCTGCTCTTCTGTTCATAAGGTAACTTACTTTTTGTGAGGGTGATCACTGTTGGAAAATAGAAGATGGCAAATTTTACAGAACTCAGTCTGCCCACCACCACCTCTAACCTCTCCACCCCTGTCTTTCTCATAGGTAGTCAATATTCACTTGTGTCTCCTTGAGCTTAATTTACAAGGTTTTCCTCGTACTTCCAAAGCAATAGCTTCCTAGAGCAAAAATAACAATTAAGAAATGACTGATCAATATTCTTCCACCTTTATCCCAAAATTTTTTCTATTTATCATGCCTGAAGAAATGGTATTTTTGTCATCATATCACATCAGGCAATGTTATCAATGAAGCTGTGGGGGATTGTTTCAGGTTCAGTTTCAAAAATACAATTTTATATATACTGCAATTAGCACTGTTCCTAGCATAAAGTAGGCACTTAAGAAATGCTATTCGACTGACTCATTGACAATTTTGTGTCATACAACTGTTCAACCACCTACTAATAAAAATGGGCCAGAATGGACTGGAGGACAGGGACCAGAGAACAAGAAAGGGAAATTTAGTAACCCTCATTTTATTTCTGCTAAGTCTTCTGTTCCAGGTCCATTTTCTTAGCATCAGGCAACAGGCATCAAATGACCAGGATCTCAAGCCAGAAGATATACTTAATGATAATGAGTTTTACAAAACCAGAAAGGAATATGATCTAGCCTCTCAACCCAGGATCAGAGCCAAGATTAAGGTTAGGCAGAAACAGACCTATCAGCTATCAACATACAGGAGAGTAAAAGAGGAATTCTTTGGTACTACTTTTAATGAATGTTTTGGTTTTGATGTTCAGTCATTTTTTTAGTAGTGTCAGACTTTTCACGACCTCATTTGGTGTTTTCTTGGCAGAAACATTGGAGTCATTTGCCATTTCCTTCTCCAGCTCATTTTCCATATGAGGAAACTGAGGCAAACTGAGCATAGTGACTTGTCCAGGGTCACACAACTAATATGTGTCTGAAACCAGATCTGGTTTCAAGAAGATGAATCTTCCTGACTCCAGGCCTGACATTCTATTCACTGCACCACATAGCTCCCCCTCCTTAAGTAAATATACATATTTATACAAAAAATTCAACTCTTTCTGTCATATAGATAACTGCAATGGCATATGGATAATATGCTAGATCTAGAGTCAGGAAGACCTAAGTTCAAATCCAGTCTCAGATACTTACTAGCTGTGTGACCCTGGGCAAGTCACCTAACATTTTTCTACCTAAGTTTCCTCATCTATAAAATAGGTATACTCCTATTATCTACTTCCCAGGGTGGGTGTGAGGACTAAAGGAGATAATATTGTAAAGTATCTGGCATAAAGGAAGCATTATATAAATGCTAACTATTATTATTTTTAAATTGCTAATGACTTTTGTGAAGAATAATTAGTATAATGCCAATAAATTCTATAGCCTAAATGAAATGGATAAATATCCACAAAAATATGAAGAAAAATCACACAAATAACAGAGTAATAGAGAATTTAAACATATAAATCTTAGCAAAAAATAGACAAACCATGAATGAACTGCCAAAGCTGGAGGAGTCAGAACAAAACTGGATATATTTATAAGAAAATTCAATTAAACTTGTTTTTTAGTTTTTTGAAATCATATTTTATTTTTCCCTGACTATATGTAATGACATCTTTTAACATTCAATTTTTTTTAATGTACAACAATTGTTTTGTCATTTATTCTAAAACTGCTTGATAAGAACAGGAAAAAAAACCCAAAATTTTATTACAAATGAGTTCCAAATTTTCTTTATCCCTCCCTGAGACAGTAAGCAATTTTGATAGAAGTTATACATGTTCAATTGTACAAAACATATTACCACATTTAGCTATTATTATTAATTTTAAGATAATATATTATAATGAGGTCCTACTGTAGATGGTAATACATATAATTTTCTTCCTTTTGAATGTATTTTATTTTTATTTATACCTTTTGTTCTAACATCACAGTCATTTCCAACTATAACCCTTCTGTCCTACTCAATGAGCAGCCTCTTGTGACAAAGATTTTGAAAGAAATAGAATAGTTAAGCAAAATTTAATTAACCCATCAACCACATATAATAGCATAATAAATCCTTAGTTTCCCACCTCTGTAAAGAAAAGAGAAAGATGTATTTTTTCCTTTCTCTGGACCCACCCTTGGTCATCACCATTGCTTAGTTTCCTTTTTTTGATCTGTCTGTTTACATTATTGTATTTTTGTATATATATTACTTTCTTGATTTTATTTCATTTGCATAAATTCATTAACATCTTTTCTTGCTTCTCTGAATCTTCACATTCACCACTTTTTTTTTACAGGCTATAACATTCATGCATTATTTTTTGTTTAATAATTCTTGAACCAATGAGCATCTATTGCATTTCCAGTTTGTGGCTACCATAATTATATAAGCATTAATATGAATATGTTGGTGCATATAAGACCTTTCTTGAATGAAAGTATGAAAAAATATTTCTTTAACACATCCTATATTGAACTAAGCATTAGAGATTCAGATATAAAAAGTGTATACTTCCCCTAAAGGACATGTGGTACAGTGAGTAGAGTCTTGGGCCTGGAGTCAGGAAAACCTGAGTTCAAATATGATCTCAGGTACTTTCCACTTCACAGGATTATTGATGACCAAGTGTATTAATGAATAAACTATTCTGTGAAGTGCTCTGTGAATATAGGTCCTTGTTCCTCCTCTGAAGAGTGTTGACTTTGGAGTCAAAGGATCTGAGTTCAAAATCAGAATCTATTAATACCTGTGTAACCTTAGGCAAATTACTTACCTTCTATGTTTCTCATCTGTAAAATAAGATTGGAGTGGATGGTCTCTCAGCTAAATCTATGATCTCACTATCTCTCTGTAATCTGCTACCATGAAAATGTACTCACCTTGTTTCAAAGATATAGATCACCCCTGAAAAGAGTACTTATTTTACAAGAGTAAATTAGTACATCAGTCCTATAAGGTTATTGAGCCTCTCTTCCCTTATTTATCTTAGTCTCCCTTTCTTTTTATTTATTTTCTCTTGTTTTTATACTAGTCATTTCCTCTTACATTCCCCTACACTTCCCCCACAATCACCAATCTTAAACTTAGGCCATGCCAACCAACACAGCAAATGGATCTGACAGCATATAATAACATTTAATAAGTGATTTAAGGTATGCAAAGTACTTCATAAATATTCCCATTTTATTCTTTCTCTTTTTTTTGCAAGGTAATGGAGTTATGTGATTTACCCAAGGTCACCCAGCTAGGTAATTAAGAGTCTGAGGTCAAATTTGAACTCAGATTCAACTACAGTGCCAATCTCTATCCACTGCCTTACCTAGCTGCCCAACACATTTTATTGTTGTTACTCTATGAGTTATTATTATTATTATTATTATTATTATTCTTTACAGATGAGAAAATTGAGGCAATCAGAGGTTAAGTGACTTGCCCAAGGATACACTGCTAGTAAATATATGTCAGAATTTTGATTCAGGTCTTTCTGAATACAGGTCCTGCACTATCCTCAGAATTACCTGGCCATCTAGTGCAGATCACGGATGATTGTTTTCTATTCTGCTGGGAATTGTGTGACAAATATCCCTTTCTCCCAAATATTTGGTACTTTTTTGATCCTTTTCTAGGTCAATAAACATTGGATTCTTATCCTTCCCTCTGAATATGGATCCATAGCCATATGCCTTTTTTGTAGCTATAAGCATTTATCTCACTTAGATTCTGAGACTCAGTTTACTCATCTATAAAACAGGATAATAAAAATAACTAGAGTAAGAACAAATATGTTATTTTATTTTACAAGTTATTTATAAGTTATTTACATTTTATAAGTCCACAGAGTTGCGAGGAATTGGACACTAATGAATGAGTCTCATTCCAGTATATTTCTGTATTCAGTGTTAATAAATGGTAGGCCAAAAAAATAATCACTCTCAAGGATGCTTAGTTCTGAATGGAAACAGTGAAACATTGGCCAAACTTACTTAATCATGATACTCAATTTTCAGATCCATTAACCAATTATGCAAAAGTTTTTAAAATGGAATTTGGTGAATAAATTTCTGTCTTCCTTGATATCAGTCAATTAATTCCTGCAAATTAGTCTGAAATTTCTGCATTTTGTATACATTTATATATATATATATATATATACATATATATATATGTATACATATACATATATATATAAAATTCCAATTTTATTTTATTTATTTTATTTTTAATTCCCACCCTTGCTACATGCAAATGCAAGTTTCAACATTTACTTCCAAAACCTTGGGTTCCAAATTCTCTCCCTTCCTCCCACCCCACTCCCCACATTGAGAAAGCAAGTTACTTGGTGTAGGTTAAAAATGTGTTGTCATGGGGTGGCTAGGTGGCGTAGTAGATAAAGCAGCGGCCCTGGCGTCAGGAGTACCTGGGTTCAAATCCAGTCTCAGACACGTTCAAATCCAACCTTAGACACCTAGCTGTGTGACCTTGGACAAGTTATTTAACCCCATGCCTTGCAAAAAAAAAAAAACTAAAAAAAAGTAAACCTCTCCCCCACAAAGAGAAACCTCAAGAAAAATAAAGTGAGAAAAAAAGTTGCATTTTTTATCTGTTTAACAAATGGGTTCAAAGGCCACAGAAACACTTTATTTGGATAATTTTCAAATAGGTTTAAATTTTTTGTTTCCAAGTTTTTAAAATATTCTGAATAGGGGAGTTTTTAGAGATGATGCCTATTGGTTTTGACCACAAACTCACATAATGATGGAGACATTTCCAGCATGAGCTGGGGGGGTGACTGAATAGTGGATAGAACACCAGTCCTGGAGTCACTAGGACCTGAGTTCAAATGTGACCTCAGACACTTAAAGAGGGAAGTATAATCTCTTTTCTCTTTTTTGGAGCTAAGATTGAACATTATGATTGCTTAGTATTGTTTAAATTTTATTGTTTTTCTTTCCATTTATATTGGTACAGCCATTGTGTGTGTGTTGTGTGTGTGTGTGTGTGTGTGTGTGTGTGTGTGTGTACTTTTTTTGGTTCTGCTTATTTCACTTTGTATTCACTCATATTCCCATTTCTCCTTGTATTCCCCCTCTTAACTATTTCCCAGTTGCCCTATTTATAGTTTGCATTATATGCTGTTCATTCTTCATTTTTGAAGAGGACCAGTGCTTTCTCTCTCTCTCTCTCTCTCTCTCTCTCTCTCTCTCTCTCTCTCTCTCTCTCTCTCTCTCTCTCTCGATATTTTGTATGTTGTCTTCCCATTAGAAGATTCATATCTGGCTATTAGACCCAGATGGCTCTAGAGAAGAGTGAAGCTGGTAACTTTGCACACCACCCCCCCCAATCAAATTCAGTTCACATGTATGTCATGTTATCACTTGTCTGAGGTCATGGACTTCGTCAAGAACAAAGGACAAATAACAGCAACTTATGTTAAAACCTTACCTTTTTTTGAAATCCAAATTGTATAGGGAATACACGATATATCACCAAAAGCTATTCATCAATGGATAAATGGTCAAATAATTTCACCAAAAATTTTCAAAAAAATTGCAATCTATTGTACAATATGTGTTGTGACATAATTAGCTCAACTCCCCCTGGCCCTGATAGAGTTGAGTATCCAAAGGATAAATCCTATATTCACTCAGAATTCTGAGAAAACATCATTAAGGTATCAAGTCATTTTATAGTTCACTTTAATTGGATGGGGTGATTTGATTGATTTAATTCAAGTAATGTCCCTCTCATATACTTCTTGCTACCAAAAAAATGCAAACATGAAATATAAAAATATTTTTGCATGATTCCTCATAATTAGTAGGTATAACATTTTTTGTCTTTTCAATGGATAAGGGAGGATCTGGGGGGAAATAATTTGAAAGTTTAAAATATATAATGGACATTAAAAATATATAATAATCCAATTCATTAATAATAAAGAAAATGCACATCTAATCAACTCTAAAGTTATACCTCAAAAACAGCAAATCAGCAGAGATAGCAATAATTAGTATGGAAGGATCATGGAAACACAGGCACACTAATACACCAATTAAGGAACTGCAAAGTGGACAAACCATTCTAGAAATCAATTGGGAATTATTATATAGAAAATAAAATTTTATACCCTTTGATTCAGAGCTCTCACTTTATAATACAAGGACAGCAAAGGTAAAAATCTCCAACATTTGCCAAAGGATTACTTCTATAATTTTTTTTTTTAGAAGCAATCAACTGAAGGGAAAAAAGTACATGCCCATCAATTGAGGAACAGGGATAGAAATAGAATCTGAACCTGTAATGCATTTGTAGAGGGAATTGAACTCCCAGATGAGTAAACTCCCCTCTAACAATACAGGTTGGTCCCTTCTCTCTTATAGTCTTTTTTTTGGCAAAGCAGTGGGGTGACTTGCCCAAGGTCACACAGCTAGGTAATTATTATTAAGTGTCTGAGGTCACACTTGAACTCAGGTCCTTCTGACTCGAGGGCCACTGCTCTATCCACTGCACCACCTAGCTGTCCCTTCTTTTTTAATCTTAAAGAGTTGATTGGAACTCTGAGAGGTTAAGCTTAAGGTCATATAGAAGTATGTGTTGAGGCAGAACATGAATGTGATAGAATATTACTTCACTATTAAAAATTATCTATATTAATATCAATCAATAAATATTTATTAAGTTCCTTCTATGTATCAGACATTATCCTAAGAACTGGGTGATACAAAAAAAGACAAAGGACAGTTCCTGCCTTGAAAGAACTTATAATCTAATGGGGAAGACAACATGCAAATATATTGAGAAAGAGAGAGACATACACAAAGCACTGGCCCTCTTAAAAAATGAAGAATGAACAGCACATAAAACAAACTATAACAGGGTAACTGGGAAATAGTTCATGGAGGAATACAAGGAGGAATGGGAATATGAATGGATTTAAATTGAAATAAGTAGATCCAGGAAAACATATATACACAATGATTGTACCAATATAAATGGAAAGAAAAACAACAATAAAATTTAAACAATACTAAGCAATCATAATGGTCAATCTTAGCTTCACAAAAGCTAAGGTTGGTGCTAATGGATATGAAATATTAGGCTTGTTTGATATAATTAGTTATATTGAAATTCCTTCTTCATTCATTCTTTTTTTCTTTGTTATAAAGGATGTTTTAAAAGATGAAGTTGGGGAAGAGCTACATTGGGATATGAAGATGATGTAAATAACAACAAGAGACATCAACAAAAATATTTTTAGTTATTTTTACCTGGAAGTATGAAATTGAGTGGGCAGCTAAGTGGTGCAGTAGATAGATAGACTTGTGTGGTTTGTCATCCCCTTTAAATAAATTTTGGAGATTTCTCAAGGTATGAAGAGGAAAAAGTCTTTATTCGATTCTCAAGAAGGGGGCATCAAATCAACCATGCACATGGGAGAGTGAGGCAAGGAGACATGAACAATAGGAGCTAATCCAATCCCCCCTACTGACCCATCCTCATTAGTTAAAAATGTAGTCTTCACAATCTAAGCACATAAACTAACTTAAAGAAAAGCATATAATCCAAAGAGAGACATGTTTCTCCTCCAGCCCTGAGGAATGTATGGACATCCAGACTCAATAGATAAGGAGCAAAGTCAGTTTGCTCTTTACATTCCAGTCATGATAACATTTACCAACATCCCAGAAGTTGTTTGTCAGGGGAGGAGGGGCAGAAGAGACATAACCCATAGCTTAGCTTATTCTAATCTATAATATTCTCCTGAAGAAATATCAAGCTTTATCCTATACAGGCTTATCTTCTTGAGTTAAAAATCTGACTTCAGACACTTAGTAGCTGTGTGATCCCAGGTAAGTCTCTTAAAATTGTTGGACTCAGGGTTGGAACCAAGATGGCAGCAGGAGAAGAGCCTTTCTTAGGTGCTCTCTCCAAAATATTTCAAAAACCTTAAAATTATGACACTAACTAAATTTTCAAAAGACAGAACTCACAGAAAGATTAGGGGGGCAATTCTCCAGCCCAAGGTAACCTGGGAAACAGTGGAAAAACTGTGTTCCACAGATTGGAGGGGGGCCCATGCCAGAGAGAAGAAACTTCAGCCTCCTGGGAATAGCCTTAGGGCACCTGGGAATATCTGCTCCTTGCAGCACAAGCAGTTTTCTGATCTACACCCCAGGGAGCACCAAGCACAACTTGGAAGATGAACAGGAGACCTCTGCCAGAGAGAGCTCATAGCCCAGGCCCGCAGCATAGCCACCACAGTCAACACAGCCCAGGCTCTCAGAGGTTGCCACTCAGTGCATCCCAGATGGAGCCAGCCAGCAGGAGCCTCCAAGCAGCTGCTCCCTGAGCACTCAGCCCACTGAAGGTAAGGGAATGGAGGGAGACTACCAAGGTCTGTTCTCTGTCCCTGGAATAGGACTCTGGGGCTTTGACCACATTCAGACCCTGGTCGCAGTCTAGGCCCCCCCCCAACTCACAGTCTGGTGGCAGAGGGGTAAACTAGTGGTCATTCACAGGCCAGGAGAACAGTCAGAGCCTCACACACTGAGATCCTTGTGGGTGTGTCCCAATGACACTCAAAAGCTCAGGAAGCACTCCCCAAAACCAGGCACAGGCTGGGGAAATGAGTAAACAGAAAAGAAAAGGAACTTGACTATAGACAATTACTTTGGTCCCATGGAGGACCAAAATACTCATTCTGAAGATGAGAAAGTCCAAGCTTCTGCCTTTAAAAACTCCAAGAAATATAGAAGTTGGACTCAGGCTATGACAGAGCTCAAAAAAGATTCTGAAAATCAAGTGAGGGGGGTAGAAGAAAAATTGGGAAAAGAAATGAGAGAGATGCAGGAAAAACATGAAAAAGAAGTCAGCAGCTTAGTCAAGGAGATCCAAAAAAATGCTGAAGAAAATAACATGTTAAAAACCAGCTTAGGTCAAATGGATAAAACAGTTCAAAAAGTTATTGAGGAAAAGAATGCTTTAAAAAGCAGAATTGGCCAGATGGAAAAAGAGATAAGAAAGCTCTCTGAGGAAAACAAGTCCTTCAGATGTAGAATGGAGCTAAAGGAAGCTGATGACTTTACAAGAAATCAAGACACAATACTTCAACACCAAAAGAATGAAAAATTAGAAGAAAATATGAAACATTGCATTGAAAAAACAACTGATCTGGAAAATAGATTCAATAAAGATAATTTAAAAATTATTGGGATACTTGAAAGTCATGATCAGGAAAAGAGCCTTAACCTCATTTTTAAAGAGTTCCTACAGGAAAATTGCCCTGATATCCTAGAAGTAGAGGGCAAAATAGAAATTGAGATAATCTACCGATCTCCCCTGGAAAGAGATTAAAAAAAAAACCCAAGAATATTATAGCCCAGTTCCAGAACTCCCAAGTCAAAGAGAAAATATTACAAGCAGCCAGAAGGACACAGTTCAAATATCATGGAGCTGTGGTCAGGATTACACAGGACTTAGCAGCTATTACATTATGGGCTCATAGGGCTTGGAATATAATATTGTGGAAGTCAAAAGAGCTTAGAATGCAACCAAGAATCAACTACCCAGAAAAACTGAACATCTTCTTCCAGGGGAAAAAATGGACTTTCAATGAAACAGGAATTTCAAATGTTCCTGTTGAAATAATCAGAGCTGAACAGAAAGTTTGACCTTCAAGTACAGGACTTGGGTGAAGCATAGAGAGTGGAGGAGAAGGGTAAATTATGAGGGACTTAATGATGATGAACTGCATGTACTCCTGCATGGAAAAATGATACTAAGAATACTCATATGAACTTTCTCATTTAATAGAACAGGTAGAAGGAGCTTTTATAGATGAAGCACAGGAGAGAGTTGAATTTGAAGATATAATGTATTGTAAAAATGGAGTCAATGACTAAAAGGGAAATATACTGGGAGTAAGAAAAAGGAGAGGTAGAATAGGTTAAGCTATTTCATTTAAAAGATATTTTTTTGCAATGAGCTTTTACAATGGTATGGAAGGGGGGAAGGCAAGGGGGAATGAAGGAACCTTCACTCTCATCAGAAATGGCTCAGAGAGGAAACAGCAAACACACTCAATAGGGTATAGACGTCTTAGACATCTAGAGAAAAAAGGAGAGAAGGGGGATGGGGGGAAGGGGGGATGTGGGTGATAGAGGAGAGGGTAAATCTTAGGAGAGGATAGTCAGATATAACACTTTTTTTTTACTTTTTGCAAGGTGCTGGGATTGGGTGGCCTGTTTGGGACCATGGGGCCGGGTAGTTTCTGGGTCTCTGGGGTGAGATGTAGGCTTGGGTCCTCCTGGATCCAGGGCCAGTGTATTGTCCACTGTGCCACTCGGCTGCCCCACAGAACATTTTTGAAGAGGGACAGAGTGAAAGGAGAGAGAAAATATAATAGATGGTAATAGGGAGGAACGGATAGAGAGAATTACAATCAGCAACAGCAACTGTGGGAAAATATGGAAGTAACTTCTATGATGGACTTATAATAAAGAAAGTGATCCATATCACCTGTACAAAAATGTTCATAGCTCTGTTTGTGATGGCAAAGCAATGGAAACTTAAAGTCCAGCAATTGGAGAGTGGTTTAACAAAGTGTGGTATATGTATGTGATGGAACACTATTCTTCTATTAGAAACCAGGAGGGATGGGAATTCAAGGAAGCCTGGAAAGATTTGCATGAACTGATGCTGAGTGAAACGAGCAGAACCAGAAGAACATTATACACCCTAAAAGCAACATGGGAATGATGATCAACCTTAATGAACTTGCTCATACCAACAGGGAAGTAAGAAGACACAATTTTGGGGTGTCTGTAATGGAGAATGCCATCTGTATCCTGAAAAAGAATTGTGGAGTTTGAACAAAGACTAAGGACTATTACCCTTTTATTTAAAAAAAATGTTGTCTTATATAATTCAGCTATATCACATACTATATGTTTCTTCCTTAAGTATATGATTTCTCTCTCTCTCTCATCACATTCAACTGAGATCAGTGTATACCATCGAAACAATGTAAAGACTAACCAACTGCCATCTGTGGAGGGAGGGAAGCAAGATTGGGGGAAAAATTGTAAAAGTCAAAATAAATAAAACCTTTCTAAAATTAAAAAAAAGATAGGAGTAACTATCAGGAAATGTCATTTATCAACAACAATTTGATATACAGTTTAAAATCACTGATAATTATAAAAAATAGATAATAAGATAACCTATACAATTGTTAAAGCTGGTAAAGATAGGAAAATGAAATCTTCAAAAGAATGTGAGGAGAAAGCTATACTATTTGTTTGAAAAATGATTTGGAATTATGTAAGACTTACTAAGTGGTTTATAACATTTGCTCCAAAGGTCCCACTCCTGGATTTTGTAATAAAAGGTTAAGTATGGAAAGAAAAGACTTATACATAAAATATATTCATGAGAGCATTATTTGTAATAATAAATTTTTTTTAAAAAATGTGATCCACCTGAGACAGAGCTGATGGTATCAGAACACAGACTGAAACACATTTTTTTCCTCTTTCTTTTACTTAATTTCTCATGAGGTTTCATATTTTTGTGGGGGAGGGGTATTATGTTTATTCTTAAACAAGAATATTTGAGTAATGTGTAAATAAAAAATAAATTTTTTCTTAAAAAATAAAAAGAAATTTATTTACTTTGTTAAATATATTCTGATTAAATGTAAATAAATTTTGACATGCAAAAAAAAATTGTTGGACTCAGTTTTCTCATCTGTAAAATAAGCTGAAGAAGGAAATGACAAACCAGTTCAGTATCTTTACCAAGGAAAACCCAAATGTCATGGCGAAGAGTTGGACATATCTGGAAACAATTAAATAACAACAATATGATATTGAGTTAATTTAAAAAAGATATCTACTGGGGCGGCTAGGTGGCACAGTAGATAGAGCACGGGCCTTGGAGTCAGGAGTACCTGAGTTCAAATCCAGCCTCAGACATAATAATTACCTAGCTGTGTGGCCTTGGGCAAGCCACTTAACACCATTTGCTTTGCAAAAAAAAAAAAAATTAAAAAAAGATATCTACTCACAGCTGTTTGTCATAACAAAAAAATCAGCAAATCTGAGACACTTTTCTTTTTATATAATATATTTATATGTATATGAAACATTTTTAATTTGACAATCCCTTCAAGCATTTCGCCTGGAAATAACTAAAGAATCTTTGTGTGGAAAAAATGTTGACTGTAATTTTGGGGAATCAAAGTTTTAGAAGTTTTTCTTTCCTAATTTTAACGACACCAAAATATTTAATCATTTTTTGATATGAAATATTTTTATTTCTCTAATATTTAAGTCTAGAAATGTGCATATTTTAGCAGCATATTATATATCTCTTCACATACATTTCTTTTCTTTCTTTCTTTTTTTTTTTGGTTTTTGCAAGGCAATGGGGTTAAGGGACTTGTCCAAGATCACACAGTTAGGTAATTATTAAGTGTCTGAGACTGGATTTGAACTCAGATTCTCTGGACTCCAGGGCCAGTGCCCCATCTACTGTGCTATCTAGTTGCCCCCACATATATATTTTCATATACATCTCCCATTCTTTTTGTTACTTGTCCAATGAATCTGGGGATTCAACTAAGTTTGTTCAAACCAAGCAGGTGAATTTCTCAAAAACTCAAATGAATCTATAATCTCAGTGATTTGGAAGTTCTCTCCAATAATCAATCAGCAAGCATTTATTATGCCCCTACTATTATCAGTCATTATGCTAAATCCTAGATAAGTTAAAACAAAGATGCCATAGTTCTTGTCTTCCAGGAGTTTGCATTCTGTTGAGGGAGAAATGCAAATAACTATGTACAGAAAATACCCACAGAGTAATTTTGTGAGGGGCAACTAGGTGGTTCAGTAAAAAGAGTTCTTGACCTGGAGTTGGGAAGACTCATCTGTCTCAGTTCAAATTCATCCTCAGATACTGACTAGCTGGGCAAGTCATTCAATTGCCTAGGGTAAAATCTAATTTAGATAATCACTTTGAATTCTAAGTGCAGAATGGATTGAAATTGAGGGAGACTCCAGGCTGAATAATCAGTTAGAGGGGATTACAATAGATCAGAAAAGAGAAAATGTGAGGTTGTTCTATTTAAGGACTGTCTCTGACTGGTCTCTGGTAGTTTTCGTTTGATATTGTAATGAAACAAGACACATACAGGTCATTTAACATTACTTAGATATAGTAGGAGAAGTCTATTCAACAAGGGTTAAGTGTTGAGACACGTTGAGTCCATTCAGGTGAGTGAAGTTCCATTGCCTGAGTTGCTCATCTTAAAACATCATAGGGTGCCTGGAATTCCTCAAGGTCATTTTATATGCTAAACCAGGAAGTGAAGTCAATAGCTTGAACCTTTAGTCACCTAAACCAAGTGAGACTTGAAAATGGTTTCAATACCTTTTAAAAGAAAAAAATAGCCTGATTCTCATGAGTCAGAGGTTCAGATATCGTTTGAACTATGGCTATGGGAGTAAAGAGGAGACAGGTGGGAGAAGTTTTTTAAAGGGAGAAATGATAAGATTTAACAATGATTGAATATGTGGGATGAGAGTAAAGAGACAAGGAAAACACCAAGGTAATGAATGACCTGAATTTCTAAGAAGTTGGAAGTGTCACTGCCTCCTCCCCACTATAGTAATTCTATCCTCTACTGGAGTAGATAGAGACTCCAAAGTAATTGTGACCTTCCCCCATTCCAGCTGAACCATTAAAAAATGTTTCCTGGACCATACAATCTCTTACATGAACTTTTTTCAAACCTAAAAATAAATATTCTCTTTATTACATTGTTATTTATGAATATAGAGAAAGATGGAAGGTTAGCCAATATATTTTCTGAGGCAAATATAGTGTTGATTTAAAATTAGAACACCAAAAATTAAAGACCAATTTCTTTAATATACACAGAAAGAATAATATTAAATAATACATGGCATAATAATAAAATGGACAGCTAGGTGGAATAGCAGATGGAGTTCTGGGCCTGGAGAAATAAAGATTCTTTTAATTCAAATCTGACTTCAGCCACCTACTAGTTATGTATCTCTGAGGAAGTCACTTAACCCTGTATGCCTCAGTTTCCTCATCTATAAAATGAGCTGGCAAACCACTCCACTATCTTTAGCAAGAAACCCTAAATGGGATCACTAAGAGTTGAACACAACTGAACACCACCAATAGATCAAAGTAACCAATTTTTGAAATTATTCATCAAGCAGTTTTATATTATATATGAAAGGCTGGTTCAACAGTAGAAAGAAATCCTACTATTATACATAGTACTAACATGAAAACTAAAAAACAATGATCATTTGATACAGAATAGGCCTTTGAGAAAATATAGTATTCATATCACAAATAATTAAAAATAATAGTAACAGCAGAATTTTTCTTCAATACAATAAAAGTGTCCACTAAAAAAAAAGAGGTGGTGTCATGTGGAAAGGAAAAATGATAGAAATATTAGAGTTTTCCAAGTAGTAAAACAAGCTGTCTCAGAAAGTTTTAGTAAATCTTTAAGCTATTAAAGATTTAAAAAAGCTTAATTTTAAATTATTATTGTTTTAAATCACATCAAGATTTTTTGGGATAGCTTTTATTACTACTAGGAAAGCTAATATTTCTAATATTTCTCCACTGCATGTGACACTTACCTCTTGGTGTCAAGTGGATACTTTTATTGTGTTAAAGAAAAGAATTTTTTGGGACACTTTTCAGATGCAAGATGAGGTTGCTCATTTTTAATGCTTCTATTTGACATGGTACTGTCAATGTGAGCAATAATGATAAAACTAGAGAATTAGAGGAATCAATCATGCAAACAGAAAAGTTGAAATATCAGTATTTATAGATGCAAAACCCAACTAACTCAAAAAGAATTTTAGAGGATAAATATGTTACCCTGGTTAAAGGACATAAGATTAAGTAGCATAAAAGTCATTTGCACAATCTTTCCTGATTCCTCCCCCCGCCAAAGTTACCCCTATTCCAAACTTTCCTATTTTTTGTTGAAGACACTACTGTCTCAGGTTTGCAAACTCATCTTTTCTCTTTCCCTCACTCCAAATATCCAACCAAATGCTGTCTTATTTCTATTCTCACAATATCCAAGGGGGGTCTGCTGTTGATAGAATGAAAAGAAACCTTTGTTAAGTTTCCATTATGAGCATTTACATCTTTGAAATCAGCAATCATGATAAATAAGGGCTTGATTTACTGTTTTGCTTGGTCATCTACATGTAAGAAAGCATTAATAACAGAGAACAAATTTAAGGAGGGTCTGGTTGTTAAATATTTACCAGAAGATCTATTTTGCTCTAGTAACATTATCTGAGCTCAGCAAGAAAACAGTAGAAAACTCAAGCAATGAAGTCATCACTAGACAACAACAATAACAACAAAGCAACAACAACTGGTATTTCCATAACACTTCAAGGTTTGCAAAGTCCTCTATATCCACTATCTGTTTTGAGCCTCACAACACCCCTGACTACATTGCTCTTAAATATGACTCAGATCTATTCACTCAGGAACCACCCTAGTTCAGGCCCTACCTGGTCTGTTGCAATAGCCTCCTAAATGGTCTCTCCCTTCTCCAAGCCATCTTCCAAACAATGCCAAAGTGATTTTCATGAAGTGCAAGTCTGGCCATGTCATTCTCTTGCTCAGTAAACTCCAATTACTTTTGAAGGCAGATCTCAAAGACCATTAGTCCCATCCATAATCAAAAGGGCAATCCATTATAATATATCTGAAAAGTCATAATTTAATTTCTCTAAGATCAATTCAGAAGGGACTATTCCACTGAGGAATATAGCTCTAATTGATAGGAAGTTGTTTTTGGTTGTTTTATTTATTTCTGATTTCCAGTCTAAATGTGCCCTTTCTGCAACTTCTATTTCTGTTGGTTCTGTTGGTTGGAATATTGAAAACAATTATAATGTTCTCCACACATTCTTCTCTTCTCCAGGCTAAACAACCCCCATTCTTTCAAATTATCCTCATATGATGTTTGGTTTTGGATTCTCTGAAGCTCCTTGGTTATTAATTCTTCTACTTATTACTTAAAACCCTTCCTAAACCTGAGCTCCAACCTACATTTCCAGGTTTATTAAATATCACTCCCTTCTAGGCACTCTGAGGTGCAGCTAAACTGGACCTTTTGGTATTCCTCACACATCCTACCTTATTTCCTATTTTCATGCTTTCATACAAACCTAGAAAACATTCCTTCCTCCCCTCTGTCTCTCAGAATCTCTCATTTTAAGTTTGACTTCATAATTCTAATCAATGCAATGATCAGCCATGAAAAAACAGGTATCAACCCAAAGGTCAACAAAAATGAGCATACCCCTTGACCCAGCAATGCCACTACTGGGTCTACATCCTGAAGAGATCATGAAAAATGGTAAAAACATCATTTGTACAAAAATATTCATAGCATACTTGTTTGTGGTGGCAAAGAATTGGAAATCAAGTAAATGTCCTTCAATTGGGGAATGGCTTAGCAAACTGTGGTATATGTATGTCATGGAACACTACTGGTCTATTAGAAACCAGGAGGGATGTGAATTCAGGGAAGCCTGGAGGGATTTGCATGAACTGATGCTGAGTGAGATGAGCAGAACCAGAAAAACACTGTACACCTTAATGGCAACATGGGGGTGATGGACTCGCTCATTCCATTAGTGCAGCAATCAGGGACAATTTTGGGCTCTCTGCAATGGAGAATACCATCTGTATCCAGATAAAGAGCCATGGAGTTTGGACAAAGACCAAGGACTATTACTTTTAATTTAGAAAAAAATATCTTATTGTCTGATCTTGTTATCTCTTAGACTTTTTGTTTCTTCCTTAAGGATATGATTTCTCTCTCATAACACTCAATTTGGATCAATGTACAACATGGAAACAAAATAAAGAATGACATATTGCTTTCTGTGGGGGGATGGGGGGAAGTAAAATTGGGGGAAAATTGTAAAACTCAAATAAAATCTTTAATAAAGTCAAAAAAAGGAAAAAGAGGTATCAAAAGGAAAGTAGATAGAGAAAATGAATTAATATTCTAGGAGAAAACTTATCCTCTCATTAAAAAAATTAATATCATGGGTGATAGCATAATATTGAAGAATGCCTATCAGTTGGAGAAAGTGAAACTAGAGACAGGGACCATGATAATGACTGTCAAGGTTTCAAAGGGAGAGGTTGTTGAGTCCCTTCCTTTAGTGTAAAAGAGAATTAATGACAAAATATTGAGGGACTTCGCAGAGACTGGGAGTTGGGAATACCTAGCAGAAAGGAAACCATTTGGAAGGTGCATGAAGCCAACACCACAGAGACAGAAAGTAGTGAGACAAGTGTCTTGCAACAAAATCTGCTGAGTCTGAACACATTAAGAGACGACTTTTTCCAAGATGACGGTCAAATGATACAAACCAAAATGGACATCCTGATAATAACTGTGCCACAAAGCACATTACAGAAACATTCAATCATTATGTTAAAATTAATGAGTAGGGGTGGCTAGGTGGCATAGTGGATAAAAGCACCAACCTTGGAGTCAGGAGTACCTGGGTTCAAATCTGGTCTCAGACACTTAATAATTGCCTAGCTGTGTGGCCTTGGGCAAGCCGCTTAATCCCATTTGCCTTACAAAAACCTAAAAAAAAAAAAAAATTAAAATTAAATTAAATTAATGAGTAGTAAAATCAAAATTTAAGTGACAGCTGAAGTAAAAGAAAATATATGAGGGAAAATTAAATTAACAAAATAAAAAGAGATAATCTGTGTACTGACATGCAGTTCAAAAGGCTAGAAAGTAAACAAATTTGTAACCCTAAAAGTACAAGAGAAGAAATTTTTAAAATTAGAAAACTCCTTAGCCACCATTTTTTTCTGTGAAGTGTGAGGCAAGTTTTTCTGCTGTGCAAGGAACTATGGGGGAAACAAAGATATTCACCTCTTGTCCTACAAAAGCTTATAGTCTTACGGTGGTTCTCAAACTGTAGTTTCATGATTGTTTTACATTCTTAAAAATTATTGAGGCTTACAAAGAGATTTTGTCTATATGGGTTATGGTTATCAAAATTCATCATTTTAGAAATTAAAACAGAATTTTAAATATTAATTAATTTTGAGATTATTAAGCTCTTTGCATGTTACTATAAATGTACTGTGGGGAAAAAATGGTTTTCCAAAAAAAGAAAATGTTTAATGAGAATAGTGGCATTGCTTTACATGTATGTGGCAAATCTCTTTAATTTCTGACTTCTCATATCTGCTTCTGCATTCAGTTTGCTGTGATATATTGTTTTGGTTGAAATAAATAAAGAGGATTTGACCTCACAAAGATTTGTACTTGGAAAAGAGAGGAGTATTTTAATAGGCAAATAACCTCTTAGTATTATCAGTTAGGGGCAGTTAGGTGGTGCAGTGGATAGAGCATAGAATTTGAAATCAGTCTGAGTTCAAATCCAGTCTCAGATACTTAATAGCTGTGTGATCCTGGGCAAGTGACTTAAGTTTTATTTGCCTCAGTTACTCATCTGTAAAATGACAACACATTGGAGAAGGAAATGGCAAACTGCTCTAGTATTTTGCCAAAAAATTCAAAGACTAAATTCATACAGTCACAAAAAAGTTGGATTTCACCAAACAACAAATTATCACAAAAAGAGTTTTGACCTCAAGGATCTTCTGAAAAGATCTCAGATACTCCAAGGGGTCCTCAAACCCCATTTTGAGAAATATTGATCTAATGATAAGATTAATTAAGTGATTGTTATAAGACAAGGCAGTAAGCTATATAAGAAAAATGCACAGAAAGCACACATCTCCAGTTGGAAGGATTAGGAAAAGTCTTGTGAAAGAGATTGACCTCAAAGGATGGTCATGACTTCAACAGACACAGATAGAAAGGCAGGGTTTTCTATATGGAGGGAATGATAAGACAAGACAAAGAAGTGGAAAAATGCAGAATATGTTAAGGGACAGGGAATACCTCTAGGCTAGCCTCCAAATCCCAAGATATCTTAAAAAAATATAAGGAGCCAAAAGTTATATTTTTTATACAGAGCAACCACATATAAGGATATGTTACTTCAAGTGAAGAGAGGGACCAGAAATGCCAAACCACTTCAGTATAAGAAAGCCCCAAATGGGGTTAAAGACTGAAATGATTCAACAATAAACTGTATATATCCATAACTTTTTTAGTGTGTGTATTCACAAACACTATAAATTTGATTTTTTTTGAAAGCCAAAGAAAACACATTTGCTTGGCCTGGTACATAATAGGTGCTTAATAAATACTTGCTCATAAAAACTCATCAAACTGACCAATTCATTAAACCTTAACCATTAAGGCTTGTAAACGATTTGGTCTGTAATATAAAGTCAGAGGGCCAAATGAAATCCAAATCCCATTTTTATATAGCCATGGACCTAAGAATGAGTAATAAGTATTTAAATGCAAGAAAATCTTATTTAAAATGTAAAGCCCATTTTTCATTCACTGTCCAAATAAAAGCAGGTAGAGAGCTATAGTTTGCTGACTTTCATTCTGTTATGTTCTTATCGTCTCTCCTTCCTGGCTTTCTTGATTATGCTCTCTCTGTCCTTTTCTGACCTAACATACTGATCCTTCTCCTTTGCCGAATTATCATCCATCTCTTATTCCATTATATGATTATATCCCCTGAGCTTCGTTGTTTCTTGACCATTGGGAACAGTCCATTATAATTACATACCACAATTTGCTCAGTCATTTCCCAATTAATAGGTACTCATTTGTTTCCATATTTTTCCTTGTTTCACTATCATAAAAGATATTCCTGCAAATATTTTGGTTTATATGGAATCCGTTATACTATCAATGACCTTTTTGAGGTACATGCCAATTAGGTATATTTCTAAGTTCAAGGATAGGAACCCATTAGTCATTTTTATAGAATAGTTCCAACTTGTTTTCCAGAACATTTGGACAAATTTATAATTTGACTTTATATGTGTAAGTGTGCCTATCTTCCTCCAGCTCCCCCAACATTGACCATTTCACCCTTATATCATCTTGACAAATATGAAACTTTAATTATCCAGAGATTGTGGTCTGGACAACCATATAATATTTCTGACTCTAATAGAAATATTGGAGGTACTTCAAAATTCTCCAAACATAATTGAGCTTACTCCCTTGCTTCTATTCAATTCTGATCCCAGTTTATTGTCCATTTGTAATGTCTGAACTAAATTCATGCATTACTGCTTAATCAATAAACTGGCTATCCAACCATCTGCCAAACTCAAAGTAATAGTGATTTTTTTATCTATTCTATTTTTCCCATATGGATTGTAAGAGTGAATTAGGTTTGGGTAATCATGAATATCATTGAGAACACATTGTTACAAGACTTGATTCATTAAGTTCTGCAAGCAGAGGCATCTGAAAGATGAAAGATTTCTCACCAACTGTAAGGAACTCATTTAAACTTTGCTCAGGATATCTTCGATGACAAGGACAAATACCTTAAGCAATATCCATATCTCCTTATTTTATGAATTTTCTTGGCCATAAGGGAATTAACGAACATCCATGATCATAACAGCTAGTGAGAGGCAATATGGTACCATGATCTTGAAGACAGAAAGACCTAGTTTAGGCCCTACTTTTTTTGTTTGTTTGTTTTTATTATTTAAGGCAATGGGGTTTAGTGATTTGCCCAAGGTCACACTGCTAGGCAATTATTAAGTGTCTGAATCCGTTTTTGTACTCAGGTCCTCCTGACTGGTCCACTGACTTGTCAGTGCTCTATTTACTGTGCCACCTAGCTGCCCCTCAGGACCTACTTTTGGGGCATTCTAGCAATCTGAGACCAGGTCTCCTGATTTCGAGTCCTGTTTCTTTTCCACTCTTAGAATGACAAAGTACCATACTTAAACTCTTATGGTGTGTCCCTGTCCACAGTTTCCCTCCAAATTTTCATCTCCTCATCTTTAAAAATGAGGGAATTGGACTCAATGACTTTTAAGCACCCTAGTAGCTCTTAATCTATGACCATTATTTTCCTTTATATTGCATGCATCTTAGTATATCTGTTTGAAACATTCTACCTTAGTTCTCATTTGTTTTTAGTTGTTTCCCCTCATGTCTGGCCCTTTATGACCCCACAGAGGTTTTCTTGGTAGAGAAACTGGAGAAGTTTGTTATTTACTTCTCAAGCTCAGTTTATACATGAGGAAACTGAGGTCAACAGGGTTAAGTGACTTGACCAGGGTCACATAGCTAATGAGTATATGAAAACAGATTTTTAACACATAAAAATGAGTCTTCTATCCAATGAACCACCTAGCTGTGGTAAATAGTTATAGGTTAGCACATGGGATATTTGGGGGTTCATTTTTTGGTGTTTCCAATTTTTCTGGGAAAGTTGAATACAGGAAAGTTTTATTGTTGCTATTTTGGGGTTTTTTAAAACTGCTATCCATTCTGATGCTCAGAGCTGAAGCTCTCAAGGGCATATACATGAAGATAAAAGAGTTTGGAGATAAAGTAAAAGGAATGAGAGAGGCCATTGAGAAGTGGTTAACTAGGTACCAGGAGTCCTCTGATAACATCCTTCACCAACCTCTAACTTAGACATTTTGATTTACTTTTATTCCTCTCTATTCCCCCTAGGGTCAACTTGATTAAGAATTTCAAATTCCAAATATCTGTAGTCCTAATCAGTTACATGATAATTCTTAATATTGTTGCTGCTGATTTTCAGAATATGTTGAAGGTGCAGTTATTCTCCTTTATATCTCTTAGAATGGAGAATAACCTTCAGCCTCATTCTATCTGAACTTTCAACTCCTTCAAAAAAAAATTAACTTAACCAGTTAATTGTTTCACTGTGGTATGCATTTAATCTCATGTATTATTCAATTTCATGAAATTTCAGAACTAGGACAGATATTAAAGGGCCACCCAAGTTCTACTCTATATTTGTTTTTAATGTGAAACTGTGATTTTATTCCTTACAGCTTTTATTTTTTAGTAAAGCGTTGAGTGGAGGACTACTTAAGTGTTAATTATTATCATTTCTTATATCTCTATGGAATATATGCCTAAAAGTGATATCACTGACTGTACACAGTCTAGTGACATTTTGGGGATAGTTCAATAATGCTGGACTGTTTCACAGCTCCTTCAAAAGTAAATTAGCATGCCTCTTCTCCCAGAGGCCCTCCAACAATTATCATTTTCCTTTGTAATCATCTTTACCAGTTTAATGGGTTTGAGTAGAAACCTTGGAGTAGTTTTAATTTGCATATCTCTGCTTATTTGTGGCTTGGAGCATTTCTTTACATAGATGTTGATAGCTTCTATTTCTTCTTTTTTGCTATTTGTTTTTGTTGTTGTTGAGTCTTATAAGCCATATTTAACTCTTTGAGACCCTGTATGGGGGTTTTCTTGGTAGAGAAACTATATAGTGGTTTACCATTTTCATCTCCAGCTCATTTTACAGATGAGGAACTGAGGCCAAGGGTTAAGTGACTTGCCCATGTTAGTACATGTCTGAATTTGGATCTGAACTCATGAAGATGAGTCTTGCTAATTCCAGGAGTAGAGGTCTATCTACTGTGTCACCTAGCCACTATTTTTTTATTCTGAGATCTGCTTACTCCTTGGGAAATCATTCTTTATCTTAAATGTTTGTATCAATTCATTGTGTATCTTGGATATCAGATCTTTATCATAAAATAATGGAAGTTTTTTTCCATTACCTATTTACCTTCTAATTCTAACTGCATTGATTTTTGCTTGTACAAAAATCTTTATCAAATCAGTATTGACCATTTTATCTTTGATCTTTCCTTTCTCTTGTTTGATCAATTCTCCCCTTGTTCATAAGTGTTTGTGATATGGTCTTATATACTAGATAGAATATGAATCATTTTGTAATTTATTGTGGTAAATACAGTGTGAGGGGTTGATCTAAGTATAGTTTCTCCTAGACAAGGTTACCATTTTCTCAGAAGTTTTTGTTCATTCTCTAGGAATTGATGGTTTTTATCAAATGCTATGCTATATTTGATTACTTTGACATCTTGTTAGCCTAATCTGTTCCATTGATCAATTTTTTTGTTTGTTTTTTTTTGCAAGGCAATGGGATTAAGTGACTTGCCCAAGGTCACACAGTTAGGTAATTATTATGTCTCTGAGGTTTGATTTGAACTTGAGTCCTCCTGACTCCAAAGCCAGTGCTCTATCCATTGTGCCACCTGGTTGCCCCATTCACTGCACCACCTAGCTTCCCCCTTCCCTTGAGATTCTTGGTGTTTTATTTCTCCAAATTGGATTTATTCTATAAAGTAGCCTTTTTATAATTTATCTGACATGGCAGTGAATCTCAAAATTAATTTAAGTAGTATTGTCTTTTTGTTATGGCCAGCACATTCCAAATAAGAAATATTAATGTTTCTCTAATTATTTGTTTTCCTTTATTTCTATGAAAAGTGTTTTGAAGTCTTTTTCATAAAACTCCTTTGTATATCTTAGTAAGTGAATTTCCAGATATTTTATACATTCTGTAATTAATTTGAATTTCTCTTTCTTTCTCTTCCTGCTAAATTTCCATGGTAACATACAGAAACACTAATGATTTTTGTGAATTTATTTTATATTCTGCTACTTTACTGAAGTTATTGATGGTTTCTTTTTTTTTTTGACAAGGCAATGGGGTTAAGTGATTTACCCAAGGTCACACAGCTAGGCAATTATTAAATGTCTGAGGCCGGATTTGAACTCAGGTATTCCTGACTCCAGGGCCAGTGCTCTATCCACTGTACCACCTAGCCCCCCCAGTTATTGACTGTTTCAATTAATATTTAGTTGAAGCTCTAGAATTCTCAATGCAAACCATCATATTATAAGAAAAAAATAATTTTGTAGCTTCATCTATGCTTATTCCCCCAATTTGTCTGTCCTTTCACTGAATCTAGAATTTCTAGGAATTATATCCAATAATAGTAGTGGCAAAACACCTATCTGCTTAACTCATCATTTTATCAGGGTTTTTTTCAGAAATAATTTTTCTTAGCTGTTTAATTTTCAGATCAAAGTTTTTCTTTGGCAATCCTTTCTTTCAATGGGCAACAATGAGAAGAAAACAAATAGTCCCATTTGCCTTGCAAAAAAACTAAAAATAAATAAATAAATAAAAATAAAAAGGGGCGGCTAGGTGGCACAGTGGATAAAGCACTGGCCTTGGAGTCAGAAGTACCTGGGTTCAAATCTGGTCTCAGACACTTAATAATTACCTAGCTGTGTGGCCTTGGGCAAGCCACTTAACCCCATTTGCCTTGCAAAAAACCTAAAAAAAAAAAGAAAAAAAGAAAAAAAAAGAAAACAAATAGTCCCTTTCAATGTCTTGCTCATGACTTCCTAATCTAGGAACACTCTGTGAGCTTTCTGAAAATAGCATTCGTTCCCATGTGGAATCATTAGAGATGGATAGTAGGCATCTGGTTTAATAACTTGGAAGATTCTTGTCATGACCACATACATCCAATAGGCCTCTATTCTCATCAGATTGACAGTATTTGAGTTGGGATTCATTAATCACCACTCTTTACTCCAGTCAGGAAGGAAGGAAGAAAGGAAGGAAGGAAGGAAGGAAGGAAGGAAGGAAGGAAGGAAGGAAGGAAGGAAGGAAGGAAGGAAGGAAGGAAGGAAAACAAAATAAAACTCCTTGTAACAAATATGTATAGGTGAGCAGAACAATTTACTTCATTGACCTGATATTTTTCAGGTTTTCCCACTACCTTTTCCCATTTCTGAAGCCTTTTCCCTCAGATTGAAATTGTACTTCTGTTTGTTTTTTTTTAGGAAAACTGAATCATTCCTAACAACCAAGAATATAGAGAAGTTTTCTTTGATTCCCTTCACCTATTAAATATAACAATATATATCAGGTGATTCTAATGCCCTCTTATAGTTCCAGAACACGATATTCAAATAATAAAAGTGTTGATTATATAGGTGATGGGGATTCAAAAACAGACATAGAACAGTCTCTGTCCTCAGAGAGCTTGTGCCCTTGTCATGGGAAAAAGCATGTACATATGGAAGACTATGCAAAGTAAATACAAGGTAATTTATCCCACAGAAAGTGAGCCACTAGTGAGCAAGTCACTTAATTTATGTTTGCCTTAATCCACTGGAGAAGAAAATAGCAAATCACTCCAGGATCTTTGTCAAGAAAACTCATGGTTAATACTGGTGTACTATGGTTCACAAGATCATGAAGAGTCAGATGTGACTGAACAAAAATAACAAATGTGTTAGGCACTATACTAAGTGCTAAGGATACAAAAAAAGATAAAAAATAAAACAATCCCTTCTCTTAAGAAACTTAGAATGTGAGTATACATGCATAATATATGTCTAGCATTTATAACCTCTTTAAAATTTTTTTAAATTTTATTTATTTGGGCCAGTCTTCTCTGACCATGGCCCAGCCAACACTGCTTGGCTGTTCTTTTCTCTCTCTCTCTCTCTCTCTCTCTCTCTCTCCCTAGTCCTTCCTATTTCTTGTAACCTTTTAAAATAAATTTTTGTTTTATTTCCATCCTTACTTTCCTGAGTCTGAATAATGATTCCTCATAGGCAGTACCAAATTCAAGTAGTTACATATATGGCAAGCCAGCTAGGAGACTCTGTCCAGACTGAGAAACTGTATTGAGCTATGTAGGTGAGCACACCCCTTTTTGTAGATGCTAGATTTTTAGAAAAATAAGAAAATTATTGAACCTCTAGCCCTCCTTCCGTGTTTACCTTTTTTCTGGAAAATGGAAAAAAGGTTGAGTTTGTGGGTTGTCAGCAAAGCTGATCCCACATGGTGTTTCGCAGTAGCCCTGGTATGGGTCTGCCCTGTTTTCAGATTGGTCAGTTTGGGCAGTTCTGAGGTGTATTTGGTTTATATCCCACTGTGAGTGAGGGTTGTTAAAGAAGGACATTCAGTGTATGTCCAATTGACATGTTTGCTTACCTATAAATTGATGAGAATTGAAATATGGGGGGGGGGGGGGGGAATCTGGTACCAATACTCCTCTCCCAGCTGTGTGCTTGCTCCTTGGAAGGAATTAGATTTGACATAAACAAAATACCTGAGCTCCTGGAAATTATATTTGGGTAGGACTCTCTTTCTCTCCTTCTCTTTTGTTTTCTCTCATTCTCTGCTGCCCCCACCTTCTGCAGAGGGAGTGGGGGAGGGAGAAGGAAAATCTTCCCTTTTAGAACTTTTGAAACTCAAACCTATGTCTCAGATGAAATGCATGCTTCACTGCAGGAAGGGTAAGGACCCCCCCCCAACTTGTTTTAGTCTTATTGCTTAAAATAGGGGCCTCCCATGCCTTCTTCCTGGTTTGGGGGAAATGACTACATTTTTCTTAGGCTAAGCATATTTATCAATTCCAAGCACCATTTAGCTGGGCTGAGAAAGTCTCACCCTTGGGAGGGCAAAGGGGAAATGGGCAGATTGATTGGGAAGCCTCCTGGTCAATTAGTTAAGAAAAAAAGGGAAGATAACTTTTTGCATCTAGGAAATTCAGACTTCATCTTTTAATTAAGCCAGTGCTAATAAATAATATCTCTGTAATAGAAAAACTGGATTTGAACTTTATAAAGTTACTTAAGAATGCATTCAATTTTTACTATTGGTTGGCTATTTCAAAATCTTAATGAATATATATGAGGTTCCTCAAGAAATTCTGATTGATTCTAAAAGTTATTTTTTGACTGTTATATTAATTGGTATATTCAAAAAATATAATATAAATATATGTGTGTGTATATGAGTACATGTGTATTTAAACATCAATGGGACATTTTCACATCTCTCTATTGACCTGAAGAGGTGGGAAAATGTTTCTATATTCTGAGATCTGGCCAGGGTATCAATCACAGCTTGGTAAATTTGATACAAGAGAGTTGTGGCTAAACTCCTGTATCTGTGTGTATGTAATTCAGATCTGAAATAGTTAGTTACCTGAGTTAAGTGGCAAAGTTTGAAATGATTTCACGTGTGAGACAAGATTTTGTTAACTAATATTGACTGAAGGCTGTGTTCAACTTAGGTTAATAGAGATTTAAGGTTTAGTAAATTCAGACTCCCTGCCCTCAAGAAGCTTAGAAAAGAGGGTGAGAAGGTCTTTGATAGGAAAAGGTCACCACCTTGTATTTAAAGAAAGAAGAAACCCTGCCCTCAAGATGCTTTGAAAAGAGGGCAGGAGGGGCGGCTAAGTGGTACAGTGGATGAGAGCACGGGCCTCAGACACTTAATAATTGCCTAGCTGTGTGGCCTTGGGCAAGCCGCTTAACTCCATTTGCTTTGCAAAAAACCTAAAAAAAAAAAAAAAAGGGTGGGAAGGCCTTTGATAGGAAAAGGTCACCACCTTGTGTTTAAAGAAAAAAGAAACTATCTGAGAGTAATTTGGTCACCCAAGTTTTGTAACAAAGTCTTGAGAATTTATATGTGTTATTAAGAAGGAAAATATAATTGGAATAAATTGTATGTCAAGGAATTTGGGAATATTGAATCATATAATACTGATTTCTTTTGGGAAAGAGATTGTACTAAATTTTGTAACCTGATCTGTTTTTATATTAAATCAATATTGATAATTGTCAACAAGCTCACAAGGTCTTTTGTTGGTAAAGGAAGAAAGTTTAATCTTTGTCTCATCATCTATCATATGTTTATGGAAGGGAATATATATGTATATGTATTTTATCAGTTATGTGATATTCTTTTGTAACAGAAAGAAATTATATTAACAGTATTTGGTTCTCTTGTGAACACATAAGCTATTTGAATAATGTAATGTTGAAACCTGGAATTAATGTGATTGTTTTGAAGGGATGGTAAGGGAAATATCACAAATTATGGCCCCTTTCTGGGATACATCTGTGGATTCATGCATAATATAATGGAAATATTATTTTGTAAAATTTAATAAATCATGCTGTTAATTGACTTGAATGCCTAGTTATTTTTACTATTGTTTAATTCCATTGAATCAATAACACATGTTAGAAATTTAAAGTTACCTAAGATGTTCTAATGGTTTTAAAGAATTCTGAAAGTAATAATTTGTGTTCTGAAGATGGCTAGTAATTTGGTTTATGTATAGAAGTTTCTAGCTATATATGTAAACTGGGACTAAACTGTGGTTATTTGCTTTGAGGGAAAAAGCATCTACATAACATGAGAAAGATAAAATAATGATGATGATTTCAGATTTCTCTGTGGCAATCTCTAGCTAATTGCTATATGAGAAGTATGGAGATGATAGGCAAACTCCTAGCCAGAAGATGTTTAGTTATTTTAAACAATTAATAACTAAATGGGATCATTGCAAAAAAAAGTTGATTTCATATATATATATATGTACATATACATATATATATGTATATGAATTAGGTTTATTGTTTTTACATCTCAAAATCTGTTTATTGCATTTTATTTACAGCACTGTCCTTAGCTACATGAGCAACAACTGAATTATGATTTTTTTCTCTGGATCTCTTATACCAAATTACAGCCTGGAACATTCCTGGTTCTCCTTTAGTGGTCAAGCCACCTGAAGCTCTGGTTATAGGTAATTACTGTATTAGAACATATTGATCTGCCTGACAATCAGGTATGATAAAATAGAAAGACAATATGCCAATGAAGACATTTAGCCCTATGGGGTTTGATGTTCAGATGAAGTAAGTGACCTTTGAAAGAATGACCCTGGGGTGGCTAGGTGGCTAGGTGGCGCAGTGGATAAAGCACTGGCCCTGGAGTCAGGAGTACCTGAGTTCAAATCTGGTCTCAGACACTTAATAATTACCTAGCTGTGGGGCCTTGGGCAAGCCACTTAACTCCATTTGCCTTGCAAAAAAACTAAAAACAAAACAGAATGACCCTAACTTTAACTAGGGTAGGATTCTTTTAAAAGTTCCCCCACCTAGCCCATTGAAAAATATTGTCTGTATAAGGGAACACTTCCTCGTGTCCCTCTCTCTTCTATAATAGCAAATTGCCATGATCATTCCAGGTGCATCATAATTAAGTATGAGAGTGAGCCAGTGGATCAGGATAATGCCTATTGGCATATTTAACTGCTTTAAAGAGAATCATTCTTCAACTGGAATCTTAGTTCATTCTAAACATGGCCAAAGCTATATAAAATTTTGTTGCAAGTTACTTTTTGGACAGTTTTAAAATGCTTTTTTAATACATTTGTTTATACTATTTTTGAACTTTTGCTTAGAACTTATGTGGCATTCATCAACGAATCTGTGTTGTATTGGAACCCATATTCTTATAAAAAATTTTGATACTGGTTTAGGATTATAAAGTATAATTCTTGCTCCTTATAGACCTTCTGTTTTTTTCCTAATTATTGGACCTCTGTTAAATAGCCTTTTCTGTTACAATATCTCATTTTTGTCTGCTGTTTTTTTCCCTTGAGTTTTGTTTCTCTTAGCTGTATAGCTCTGAGATCAGTCTCTGCAAGATGCCAACCAGTTGGGCCAGTCAATAATTCCCTGGACCCTGCCTCAATTAAGCCCTTGCTGTCTCCAAATGGTCACCCATTGGCCATGGTCAAAATCCTGCCTGCTCTTTTTTTTATAAGTATGTGTACGTACATATGCATGTGTGCTTGCTTATGTATTTATAAAAACACAAGGACATATGTGTACACTAGCTGTACATACACAACAGAGGTAGCTAAGTCATACTATGAGCAGATAGAGTACTGAACTTGTTGTCAGGAAGACCTAAGTTTAAATCCAATCTTGGTTTCTTACTACCTGTGTGAGACCCTGGGCAAGTCACTTAACTTTTATTTGTCTCAGTATTCTCATCAGTGGACAAGAGCACCCATCTCTCATAATTGTTGTGAGTATATGTGAAATATTTTGCCATTCTTAAAAGAGGTTATAAGCTGTGTGATCTTGGGCAAGTCACTAACCCCACTGCCCTGCAAAAGCAAATCAATAATTTTTTAAGGGTGGAAATAAAACAAAAAAATTATTTTCAAAGATTACAAGAAATAGGAAGGGCTGGGGGAGGAGAGAGAGAGAGAGAGAGAGAGAGAGAGAGAGAGAGAGAGAGAGAGAGAGAGAGAGAGAGAGTCAAACAGTGTTGGCTGGGTCATGGTCAGAGAAGACTGTGGCTCTGAGCTGGACTTCAAGTTCAGATTTTTGTGTCTTGCATCTCATCCAGAGGGGCAAAAGGTGCACTCCCTTCCCCTACACTGAACCAAAATTGAATTAATGCCTAAGGAGATCAGGATATAAATTTTACAGTAAACAATGAATCAATGGTACATTCAGAATTGGGAGGGTTTTCACCCAAGATTACAACTGTTTCTGTTACAATCATAATTCTCTACTTCAAGTCAATTTACATCTCAAGAGTCAATTTACATCTCCACCCATATTCTTTCTGTTACATTCACAATCTCTTCATCTTTCCCCTGCATCATCCCCCCCCTCAAATTATTTAGGACCAGATTCTTCTGGGCATTTCAGAGTCCATTTGGAGATGAATGTATTACATCAAGAGCTTAACTGAGTAATAAAGCTCTATTAATTTGACCCAAATATTCATAGTAAAAATAAGCAAAAATAAAATCCAAACAATGCATACAATATTCCATCCTGGTAGCACCCTCATCCCATCCTCTACCTCCTACTATGAGGGGAGAAACATGCTTTACTTTTTTCTTCTCTAGGTCCTCATTGATTTTTCCATTACTCAAGAGTTCAACTTCTTAATATTTTAACTTGTATTTATTGGCAGTGCATATATTTTTGTCTTGGTTTTAAGTTCATATAAATCTTCCCACAATTTTTTGAATTCTCCATATTTATCAAGTTACTGCTCACTGCACAGTGATATTCTATTGCATTCATATCCCAGTTTTCCAACTAAATCCAGTAAATATATTTTCCCCCATCCATTGTGCTTCCCCTAAAGAGTATTACTATGAATATTTTGGGTCAAATTAATAGAGCTTTATTACTGCTCTTCCAAATCCTATTTCCTAACTTAGCTGCAATTACTTTTTATTTTCCCCATTACACAATAAGGTCATTGAGGATAGGGAATGTGTCTCATTAGTCTTTGTATGATCCATTGTGGTAATTTTTCCATTTGTGGACCAAGGACCCCTGAAGGGTCAACGTATTTCAACAAGTCCAGGATTCCATTCCACAAATTTGAATTGTTCCTTTAATTCTTATTCTGTAGCATGAATGTTTCACACACAAAGGTATAACTTCTTAAAATATACATAGATGATGCTGTAATTATTCAAACACAAATTCATTCAAAAGATGTAATACAAAAAGTAGCCTTTTGTCATCATGTATTTTCTATGAATAATGAATGGATTTAGAATCATTAGGTAATAATGACTTCCAAGTAGCAGAAAATTGCTTTTTTTAAAGAAAGATTTTATTTAATTTGAGTTTTACAACTTTCCCCCTAATCTTGCTTCCCTCCCCCACCCCCACAGAAAGCAATCTGTCAGTCTTTACATTATTTCCATGGTATACATTGATCTCAGTTGAATGTGATGAGAGAGAAATCATATACTTAAGGAAGAAAAATATAGTACAAGAGATAGCAAAATTACATAATAAGATAACAGTTAAAGTCTTTGGTCTTTGTTTAAACTCCACAGTTCTTTCTCTGGATAGAGAGGGTATTCTCCATTGCAGACAACCCCAAATTGTTCCTGATTGTTGCACTAATGGAATGAGCAAGTCCATCAAAGTTGATCATCCACACACACACACACAGTGTTGCTGTTAGGGTGTACAATGTCTGGTTCCGCTCATCTCACTCAGCATCAGTTCATGCAAATCTCACCAGGCTTCCCTGAATTCCCATCCCTCCTGGTTTCTAATAGAACAATAGTGTTCCATGACATACATATACCACAGTTTGCTAAGCCTTTCCCCAGTGGGAATTCCCCATGGGACATTCACTTAATTTCCAATTCTTTGCCACCACAAACAGGGCTGCAATGAATATTTTTGTACAAGTGATTTTTTGCTGGATCAAAGGATATATACATTTTTGTTGCCCTTTGGGTGCAATTCCAAACTGCTCTCCAGAAAGGTTGGATGAGTTCACAGTTCCACCAACAATATATTAGTGTCCCTTCCCACATCCCTTCCAACATTGATTACTGTAATTTCTGGTCATATTGGCCAGTATGAGAGGTGTGAGGTGGTACCTCAGAGATGCTTGAATTTCCATTTCTCTAATAAGTAATGATTTAGAGCAATTTTTCATATGACTATGGATCACTTTGATTTCCTCATCTGTAAATTGCCTTTCCATATCCTTTGACCATTTGTCAAGTGGGGAATGGCTTTTTTTTTAATTTCAATTCTCTGTATATTTTAGAAATGAGTCCTTTGTCAGAAATACTAGTTGTAAAAATTGTTTCCTAATTTACTATATTTCTTTTAATCTTGGTTAAGTGGTTTTGTCTGTGCAAAAGTTTTTTTGATTTAATGTAATCAAAATTATCTGGTTTATTTTTAATGATGCTCTCCATTGCTTCCTTGGTCATAAACTGCTTCCCTTTCCATAAATCTGATAGGTAAACTACTCCTTGATCTTCTAGTTTGCTTATAGTATTGTTTTTTATGTCTAAATCCTGTATCCATTTTGATCTTATCTTTGTATAGGGTGTGAGGTGTTGGTCTAATCTAAGTTTCTTCCATAGTAACTTCCAAATTTCCCAACAGTTTTTATCAAAGAGATAGTTTTTATCCCAATAGCTGGATTCTTTGGGTTTATCAAACAGCAGATTACTATAATCATTTCCTGCTATTGCACCTTGTCTATTCCACTAATTAACCACTCTATTTTTTAGCCAATACCAGACAGTTTTGATGACTGATACTTTATAATGTAATTTTAGATCTGGTAAGGCTAAGCCACCTTCTTTTGGACTTTTTTTCAATGAATCCCTGGAAATTCTTGACTTTTTATTTCTCCATATGAATTTACTTACAGCTTTTTCTAACTCATTAAAATAATTTTTTTGTAATTCTGATTGGGAGGGCACTAAACAGGTAGTTTAGTTTTGGTAGAATTGTCATTTTTGTTATATTAGCTCGACTTATCCATGAGCAGTCGATGTTTGCCCAGTTATTTAATTCTGATTTTATTTCTGTGAGAAGTATTTTGTAATTGTTTTCAAAAAGGTTTTGAGGGAGGCTAGGTGGGGCAGTGGATAGAGCACCAACCCTGGAGTCCAGAGTACCTGAGTTCAAATCTGGCCTCAGGCACTTAATAATTACCTACCTGTATGGGCTTGGGCAAGCCACTTAACTCCATTTCCTTGCAAAAAAAAAAAAACACCTTAAAAAAAGTTTTTGAGTCTGCCTTGACAAATAGACTCCCAGGAATTTATATTGTCTGAGGTTATTTTGAATGGGATTTCTCTTTCTAGCTCTTTCTGCTATATCTTGCTAGTCATATATAGAAATGTTGAGGATTTATGACAGTTTATTTTATATCCTTTGACTTTACTAACGCTGCTAATTATTTCTAGTTGTTTTTTAGATGATTTTTTGGAATTCTCTAAATATAACATCATGTCATCTGCAAAGACTGAGAATTTTGTCCCTTCCCAATTCCTTCAGTTTCTTTTTTTTTCTTATTGCTGAAGCTAACATTTCTAATACAATATTGAAAGTGGTGATAATGGGAATCCTTATTTCACCCCTGATCTTACTGGGAATGCCTCTAGCCTATCCCTGTTGCATATAAGGCCTGTTGATGGTTTCAGATAGATGGAACAATCCATTTATTCCTACACACTCTAGTGTTTTTAGTAGGAATGGGTGCTGTATTTTGTGAAAAACTTTTTCAGCATCTATTGATATAACCATATAATTTCTGATAGGTTTGTTATTTATATAATTAATTATACTAACAGTTTTCCTAATATTGAACCAACCCTGCATTCCTGGGATAAATCCTACTTTGGTCATAGTGTATTATCCTAGTGATAACTTGTTGTAATCGTTTTGCTAAAATTTTATTTAAGATTTTTGCATCTATATTCATCAGGGCGATAAGGCATATGATTTTCTTTTTCTGTTTTAACTCTTCCTGGCTTAGCTATCAGCATCATATTGGTGTCATAGAAAGAGTTAGGCAGAGTTTCTTCTTCACCTATTTTTCCAAAGAGTTTATATAGAATTGGAACCAACTGTTCCTTAAATGTCTGATAGAATTCACTTGTAAATCCATCTGGCCTGGAGATTTTTCTTAGGGAGTTCAATGGTGACTTGTTGAATTTCTTTTTCTGAGATGAAGTTATTTAGGTTATTTAGATATTTAATTTCCTCTTCATTTAACCTAGGCAATTTAAATTTTTGTAAATATTCATCCATTTCATTTAGATTGTCAAATTTACTGGCATAGATTTGGGCAAAATAATTCCGAATTATTACTTTAATTTCCTTCTCATTGGTGGTGAGTTCACCTTTTTCATTTATGATACTAGCAATTTGGTTTTCTTTTCTTTTTTTATTCAAATTGACCAGAGGATTATCAATTTTATTAGTTTTTTCATAAAAATCAACTCTTGGTTTTGTTTGTTAGTTCAACAGTTTTCTTCCTTTTGATTTTATTAATTTAATTTTTAGAATTTCTAATTTGGTATTTAATTGGGGAATTTTAATTTGTTCTCTAATTTTTTTGCATATTTAGTTCATCAATTTCCCCTTTCTCTAATTTATTCATGTAAGAATTTAAAGATATAATATATCCCCTGATAGCCGCCTTGAATGAATCCCATAGGTTTTGGTATGTTCTTCCATTATTGTCATTATCTGAACTGAAATAATTAATTCTTTCTATAATTTGTGGTTTGACCCACTCATCTTTTAAAATGAGTTTATTTTGTTTCCAATTAGTTTGGGGTCTGTATCTCCCTGGCCCCATATTGCATATGATTTTTATTGCATTGTGATCTGAGAAAAATGTATTCACTACTTCTGCCTTTCTGCAGTTGATCATTAGGTTTTTACGCCCTAATACATGGTCAATTTTTGTTTAAGTGCCACGTACTGCAGAAAAAAAAGTATAATCCTTTCTATCCTCATTTAATTTCCTCCATAAGTCTATCATAGATTTTCTAATAATCTGTTTACCTCCATAACTTCCTTCTTGTTTTTTTTAATTAGATTTATCTAAATCTGGGAGTGGGAGTTTGAGGTCTTCCACTAGTAGTTTCGCTATGTCTTCCTGTAGCTCTTTCAACTTCTCCTCCAAGAATTTGGATGTGATATCATGGGGTGCATAGATATTTAGTATTGAAATTACTTTATTATCTATGGCACCTCTTAGGAGGATATCATTTCCTTCCTTATCTCTTTTAATGCTATCTATTTTGCAGCTGCTTTGTCTGAGATAAGGATTGCTAACCCTGCTTTTTTCACTTCAGCTGAAGCAAAATATATTTTGTTTCAACCTTTTACCTTTAGTCTATATGTATCTCTTTCTACTTCAAATGAGTTTCTTCTAAGCAGCATATTGTAGGATTTTGGTTTTTAATCCACTCTGCTATTCACTTATATTTTCAGGATGAGTTCATCCCATTCACATTCAAAGTTATAATTACTCTTTTTTGCCCTCCATGCTATCTTCCCTGTTTATAGTTTCCCTTTTTTTCACTTTATCCATATTCCCCAGTATTTTGTTTCTGAATACCTCCCCCTTCAGTGTGAATGGCCTCCTATATTAACCCCTTTCTCCTTTCTCTTTTCTCCTTCTTCCTTCCCTTCCTTCTGATAGTTCCCCCTTTTCTCCTCCCTCCCTTCCTCCCCTTTTTTCCCTTTCAATACTTGAGAGGTAAGGTAAGTTTCTTAACTGAGTGTGTGTGTGCAATTAAGCCAAATCTGATGAGAGGAAGATTCGGGTGCTTCTCACCTCCCCCCTTCTTCCCCTCTATTACAGTAGGTCTTTTGTACCTCTTAATGTAATGAGATTTACCCACATTCATTCTCTTCCATCCTCCCATCTCCTTGTTGTCTCTCTTTTTAAGAAGGTATTTTTTTTAAATCATTCTGAGTCACAGAAAATTCATAAGTGTCCATAACTTCTGGCTAAGTATATTCTCTCTAATAAAGTTTCAGTTCTCAAGAGGTATGAGAATCTTGCTCCCAAGTGGGGATATAGCCAGTTTCATCTAATTGGATAGCAGTTTTTTTCCCCCTTTGATCTTTTTTTTTTTAACCTTTTCATGTGTCTCTCGAGCCTTCTGTTTGCTGTCCACATTTTCTATTTAGCTCTGGTCTTTTCATCAGGAAATGTTGGAAGTCTCCCATTTTGTTCAATGTCCATCTTCTGCTGGGTAGTGGATTCTTGGCTGCATTCCAAGCTCCCTTGCTCTTTGGAATATCTCATTCCAGGCCCTTCGATCCCTTCGATGCAGCCATCCTGTGTAATCCTACTGTGGCTCCTTGGTATCTAAATTGTTTCTTTCTGGCTGCTTGCAGGATTTTCTCTTTTACCTGATAGTTCTGTAATTTGACCACAATATTCCTTGGTGTTTTCATTTTAGGATCTTTTTCTGGAGGGGGATCAGTGTATTCTTTCAATAACTATTTTGCCCACTGGCTCCATGATTTCAGGGCAGTTTTCCATCACTAAATCCTAATATTAAGTACAAGCTTTTTTCCTCTTCAATGTTTTCAGGAAGACCAATAATTCTCAGGTTGTCCCTTCTCAATCTGTTCTCGAGGTCAGTGGTTTTGCTGATGAGGTATTTTACATTTTCTTCTATTTTTTCAATTTATTGGTTTTGTTTAACCATCTCTTACTCTCTCATGAAGTCATTAGTTTCCACAGACTCCATTCTTTTTTTTAAGAGAATTTTCTTCTTTTGCGACTCCCTTACCAACTGGTCAGTTCTGTTTTTGTAAGAGTTTTGAGAGAATTAGATTCTTTTTTCATTTGCCCAATTGAGGATCTGAGAGAATTATTCTCATTTTGTATTTGTCCAATTGTACTTTCTCAGGATTTGTTTTCTTGTTGCAAGGTGTTAATTTTCTCTCCCAAATTTTCGAAGGAAGTCTTTCTGTGCTGGAGATCAGATCATATTCTCCTCAGAGGTTCTAGGTCTCTGAAATAGGGTCTTTTTCTTCTAGGAATTTTCCTGTGGAGCCTCCTTTCTTCTGGCCTTTCTTCATTTTCCTAAGACCTTGTGTTGGAGAGGGGCTGGTTCACAGAGGTTTGATTTTGGGATCCCTAGAGGCTTTACTCACTGGGTTAAGTAACTACATGGGTCAGCAGGTAGGGGGAGCTGGTTGCTTTTTCTGGAGTGTCTGTGACCTTGATTTGGGGCCCTCCCCCTTGGCCTGGAGGAGGTGGTTAAAGCTGTTAAATACTTTTATATTTGAACAATGATGGGCTTTGCCCTAGGGCAAGGTCTTCCTGTTCACAGCTGAGGGAACTCTGCTACTCACACCTGAGCCTGGGACAGAGGTGGGCTGTGATTGTGTTTGTTCTGGGAAAAGGCCTCAGCTGAAATGAAGGTATGGACTCCAGAGTTCCTCCAGACTAGAGGAGCCCAGGGATCAATGTTGGCAACTCTCCCACACTGGAATTTACCCTCCAGCTCTTCCAGCAAGCTCCAGACAGTGCCACCACCAATGCCTCTGCTCTCCAGATGGCCCCCGTCCCTGTGGCAGATCAGGCCAGTCCCACTCTCAGGCTCTCACCCTGTCCTGTGCTCCCAGCAGAATTCACCCTCTGCACCTGGGCTCACCCGTGATCCTGGATGAGAAACCATGAGGTAGATGTTCTTCTCCTAGCTTCTCTTTCTGGGTTTTGTTGTTTGGATTTCTGTTAAAAAGTTTCATATTATTTATGAGGGAAGATCCGGAGATAGTGCTTGCCTTCTCTCTGCTATCTTGGCTGAGAAAAAATGTTTTTTAAGAAACTTAATTATCTTTTTAAGTTCTCTCATTTTGGGACTAAGGGAAGGTAGCATCTGTTTGGAATTGTAACAATGGGATAAAAAAATGGAGAAAGTTATACTTCTCTTCATTTATTTTTCAGTCATCATCTGACTCTTCCTGAACCCATCTAAGTTTTCTTGGCAAAGAAACTAGAAGAGTTTACTTTTTTCTTCTCCAGCTCATTTTACAGATGAGGAAACTGAAACAAATAGGGTGAAGTGATTTGTCCAGTCACATAGCTAGTGAATGTCTGAGGCTGGATTTGAACTCAGCAACATGAGTCTCTTTGTCTCCGTATCTGGTAATCTAACCAATTTGAATTTTGCAGCTTGTAAAAAACCATAGGTCTTGTCACTAGTAAACAAATGGTAATATTTTTCCATGTAAATTTAGCTCTTCCTGTCTTACCTGTTATTACCCCTCACACTCTGATCTTGTAACAATAACCTCCTTGCTATTGCTAAAACAAGACCTTCAGACTCCCAACTCCATGTATTTTCATTGAATGTTTCCCAAACTTGAAATTCTGTCTCCCAACTTCCTTCAAGTCTTAGCTAAAAATTCCTTCTGCAAATCTTTTTGATCCTTCTTAATGTTAATTAGCCTGTCTTCTGAGATATAATAGATCACATTTGTACATAGTTGTTTTCATGTAGGCTCCCCCATTAGATTATATAAATTCCTAGAGGCAGGAATTGTTTTTCCTTCTTGTATGTACTTAGACCTGATGTTTAATGTTTAACTGACTTCTGCTAGTTTTAAATTCCTCAGCTATAGCTAACACATTTAGAGAGGAAAGGCAAATACTTCTTTTGTGATAAGAGACATATTGGTTTACAAAAAGATCTAAGAATTGAGACTTTGGAAGGCCAGCTAGTCCAAACTGCATCTAAACAGGAATCCTACATCTCCAACAAATGGGAACACAGTCTTCCACTTTGCCTCTCTGCATCTCACATCCATTGCTCCCATTTTTTATTCTGGAATCAAAGACAAACCCAAATTTAATCTCCCACATGACAATCTTTAAAATAACTTTAGAAAGGCGTAATGCAATCATCTCCTCCTCCCCTCAATCTTTTCTCTAGATGAAACATCTCAAGAGTGCTTCAATTGATCTTGGAGAATGTCCTTACCCTTTTCTGACCACTACACAGTTCAATAGGGTTCTTGCTATTGTAACACAGATGGGTGGTCCAGTAAATAGAGCTTTGATTTTGGAATCAGAAAGACCCAAATTCAAGACTAGCCTCAGATGCTTCCTAGCCATGACCCTTAATCTGACTGCCTGTTTCCTCAATTATAAAATGGGAATAACATTCTTAATTGAGTTTAAAAAGATGTCAAAAAAAAACTATAAGGGGGCAGTTAATTCCACAGGAAATTATATATTGGAGTTCTCAAAGTTGCTGAAGTTCTGATATTTGTAAGGAACTTCCTTTAGTGTTTGGCACAACAAAAACTTATTACCTTTTCTTCCCACCCCAAACCTCCCCCCAATCCCCCACCCCTGCTGTGTTCTGTATACTAAATGACATTGGCTTTTGTAAAGAGTTATAGTTCAAAATAATTTTATTTTTATATTAGAAGGAAGTTGGAGGAAAATAAATGCTATAGCTCAGTAACCCAATCCTGTATTTCATAAAAGCAGAATATAAAACTTAAAGGAGAAATCTCTGAGATGTTGAATTTAGAGCAGAAGAGACAAGCTGGAAAGACAAGTAAAAACAAGCATGCAAGAAGAAATCTGAAAGGTCATAATTGTGGGTAAAGAACTTGTATGTACCCTCTGGAACAATTATATTAAATTTTTAATTTTTCAATTTTCTTCTGTCATTCACTTACAATTCATAGTTTTGGGCAAAAATATTTTTCCTAAGGGTCAAACCCTAGTATTACAATTTGTTTCATTAATAATATGAAACAAAGGCTGTATCTTTTTTAGAGATTTTAACAAGCCATTCATTATAATTCAGAATCATTCTGAATTATAATGGCTTGCTGAAATCTTTTAGAAAATTTAAGTATGTCCTTCATAAAGGAACATTTGATTTTCCTAAATTATTTTATGATTAGCAGTTTTCATAAGACCTTTTCCATCAAGCTCCTAAACAAATGTATCCAATCCCAGATGAATCAACACTTCTATCTTGGCCATAGGAAATCAAGAGATGTGTCATGTGAAAACTCCCATTTTTTTTTTAATTCAAAAAGGTCCACCTAGTTGAAGGGATATATTAAATGACCTTAAAAATATTCAGCAATGATTTTTAATCCATAGGACGAGGAAACTTGCATTAAAAGACTCAGCATTCTTGTAAGCCAGTCCAATGTGGAATAGATGACACTGAGCTTTTAAAAAACCTTAAAATCAGGGTGATGGTGCTGGTCAGGAAATCAATAAAAACTCACTTGCAATAAATTTTCACTCTCCTGAGAGACAATACAAATTCAGGGATATAGTGATTTGATCTATCCTTTAATTCTGTTATTTTCTCCATCTTGGATTAATTATCAAAGGGAAAAAGGCAGCTATCTTTTATGATCTTAAGTAGTCCTATCTGAAATTAGGCATCTAATGTTCACAAATATATATAAAATGTTCTTGGACTGAGTATTTGTTAAGATAGTTAAGTGCACCTACTTAACATTCTTAATTAGGTTTAAAAAGATGTCAAAAAACAGTATCATAAGGGCAGTTAATTCCACAGGAACATTACATATTGGAGATTTATAAAATCATTAAGATCTGTTCTAATATAGTAATGATATGAAACATGTTGAAGAGATTAATATTGTGTGGAATATGATTGTGTTGTGTAGGTTTAAACAGAGGTTAAATATGAAGATAGAAACAATATAGGAAATGGCAAAGCAAGACTGGTAAATTTCTGGCACCTACAATAAAGATAATTGTTCCATAAACAGTTGTGGAGTTAAAATAATATTTTTGATTTGTAGGATTATTCTATTTCAAATATATCACTCATGCTCTCTCTACTCTCTAAAGAATATAAAAGGCTTTAGTTTTAGATAGCTATTAAGAAAAAATGAAAGACATCATTGAGAGTTACACTCAGACAAGGGGGAAACCCAAAGCAACAGACAAGAACGCAGGAAATTTTAAGAGAGTACAGATGTCATGACATTTATTAAAAGGCATGCTATAACACTAAAGTTGTTAGGAAAAGAGTCAAGTCTAGATAATTGAGTAATAATAATCAGCAAATACACAAACTTAGAAGAAATGGAATATACTGTAGTATACAGAAGCTTGAATTAACCATGCACTACGCAGTTAGAAAATAGGTTTCTTTAATATTTTATCTTCTCTTTGCATTTATAACATAAGTCATTTCAACAGACATGGAATCCTTTTTTCCTCCAATGCCACAAACTGCTTTACAAATGAAAGCTGGTACTGTTGCTTATCAAAATATACAAGACAATTGATGTTTTTATATAAAACCACTTTATACTTTAACTTGTTCCCAAAAACCTTTTTTTTTGCCAGGTAAAAAAATGTTGTTACAAATATTTACAGCATTTTCTTGTGTTAGATGAACATTCTTACAAACTGAAAAAAGGGAATTATATGAACAGACCACGTAAAACACGATAGAATGTCAGAGGTTCCTAGCTGTGCTATTTTTTTCTTTAATACAGTACTGAAAATTATCCATTATCCCTTGCCTTTAACCCAAATTATTCTGTTCACATTTAAACTCCCATTTTTCACTAAGTGGTCCATTCACCAAATAGAAAGTACAAAGAAAAGGCCACTTTGCATTGGGTCTTCTTTCAGAAAGGAGCTTGGGAGAGAGTGGGAAAGTTTAACAGAATGTCTTAGTAAAACCAGAACAATCAGTCTTTGGTCAGAGCAATGAGGTGACATTCCAATGCAAGAAATTGCTTGGTCAACAATCTTTATGATTTGTGCTGCTATGGATCTAGGATCAATCTTTGAAGGATTGAGTAACAATGTTAAAAAACAAAAACAACAAACAGAAGCGTGGAATGTGATTAAAATGATACTATGAAAGTAGCTATTTAAATATTCACTAATATCACAAACAATGCAGAAATCCGAGAACTTTTAAAAAAAAGTTTACAGTGCTGATCTAAGCTTATCTGAAAGAAGCTTCTGATCATAACTAGTATTTCTAAAGATAATGGACCAAGCCATTATTCCACTAAGGCCATATGCCCCAAATTAGAAAAGATACCATGACCACTACAAAGATTTGAAGCAGCTCTATTATTCCTGGATTCCTGCATAATGCTATACAATGAATATTACAATGGTAAAGGCAAAGGAGTAACTGAGACTTATTTAAATAGTCACAATTCTTTTCATGTATGGATAGTCAGTGAGCCAACCTAAAAAAAAAACTATAGTACACCATTTACGGAAAATGATTCTACTTAAGTGCGAAATGGGGGATGGGGGTGGGAGGGAGGAGGAGGGCAATTAAGATTACTGAAGGCACATAAACTTTGGTCCTGGTTTTGTTTTGTTTTTTCCCTCTACAAAAACCCCTACATCAAATAGTATATTTTCAATTTTTTTCTTCAAACAATTCATAACTCCTAATATGCTAGAAATTTCTGCTGTGAAAAAAAAATTACAAAGAGTCTTGTATAATACAAACATATTCTAAAAGACAGTAGAGTTAAATTTTGCTTAAAGGAAAACCTCTGTGCAATCTGAATTATATTTCAGCACAACAGTAAAACTTTGAAGTCTGGCAGTTTTGTTCTAGGTAACAGATCAAGACAAAGGAAAAGGCAAACAAAAATGTTTAAGCAAAGCTATATGCTCACATCTTGGTTTTAAAGATAGCAGTACACAGAAGGGATTTCAGGAGATGTAAAGTTTGGCAAACATTTTAAGTGTGACTTTTAGGGAAAAGTTAATATTCTTGGCCCTTTTATCTTTTGGTCAAATTGAGAATAATGAGATGACAAACTTAACAAATGTATAAAAGCAAAACTGTTACTATAAAGTAACTAGCACACTCTTCTTAAAAGACATAGGTATTCTGAGTTTGTCTGCAAGATAATGTGTAAAAAGCAGGACATTGATGGCTCTTTCTCATCTTTAAAATACAGAGAGGCTCAAAGACTCCAATCACATATAATTATTGCACACAAAATGAAGCTAATGTAAAGACACTCATGAGCGAATCAACACAGAAAAGTTATATTAAAACTACAAAAGATTCCTTTGACATTCAATTTCCAATTTCAATTTTTAAAGCAATAAAAACATTTAGTCAAAGCAGAAACACCCAGAGTAAAATAATTATTTCAATCATGGTAAGTCTTTTAGCTGGCTTTACATAGTTTTCCTTTAATCCATTTATATGCAAAAGATATCTAAAATGCTAAGGGAAAATAGAATTGTAATATCCATTTTCATTTTTCAAGTCTCTACTGAAATCCTATTCCAATGCCTCATCAAGACCTCGAGGTGATCTTGGATTTTGCAGGATATGTAGTAAAACAAAAATTCTGGATCTAAACACCAAGTTGAGGAGGTTTCAAGGAAACACTTATGGTCTGTGGTATAGCTACCACTTGAAATCTAGTCAGATTGGTCCCCTCAATAGAAGGTTGGTCATCAAGTGTTTCTTTTTCTTTTTCTGTTGGGGAGTGGAAGGATAAGAGAGGGAAACAATGCCAACTCCTCTTCTAAGGCACAGGTCTTAACATTTATGACCTGCATCACTGGAGGGAAAACTCACCCTTATGAAATCATGGATCTTTTAAATATTTCATGAGCATTATTCTCCAAGTACCATTTCTAAGAAAAATAACGATCTATAAGATTATTTTCATTCTTACTTAAATTTAAGGTAATGCTAAACTGTTATATGAAATAATAATATTGAGCCTATTTAATTTTTCCACCTGAATTCATTACAAAATTCATGCATTTAAAAGACACTTATTCTAAATGGAGTCAAGTTCTATACAAAGAAATGGCAAAAAAAAATTTTTTATACTTACTGACATGCATTGGAGTAACCTGACATGATTTCATTGCTACAGGGACCTCTGAGTGAGGAAATTCCCTTTAACAAATGTAGACTGGGAATAACTCAACAATTTATAGTCTTAGAGAGCTGCTCCAACTAAAAGAAAAAGCCCAAATTTCTTCAAATAACATATCTTTAGTCTCTTGGTCATTTGTAAATTTGAAAAAGTTATCAATACCCAACATTTTATTGAGTTTCATAATGGTGCTATCAGATCATTTTGTTCTTCTCTAACAAGCTATTAGTAGGGGAAAATAATCATTAGAATTTTTTTGATCTGTATTTTTTTTAAATTTAACAAGTGAATTAATTTAATCCCCTAAGAAATCAAGAACATGTATTTCAGTCTAATTTATAATAATTAAGAGTTCCATTTTAAATGTACTGCTATTTTTGAAATCCGCATCTGCACTTCATCTAAACACCAAGAGACTTCCAAAAGTGATATAGTAGTCTTTTAAAATAAAGTACATAAACTTCAAAAATTAACACTACAGATCAACAGCAAAAATCAAAAAAATGCTTAGAAGATAGAGAATAAATGCATGCCAAAATTATAAAAGCACACAGATCTTGATTTTCCACCACCAGATTTTTTCAAAACCTGTGCCAACACATAAACTGTAGACCTCTGTAATTCAAACAAGCCCAAAAATGGATAACATCCATATAATTTGGACTAATTTTAGACACAAATCAAATTTTTTCAAACACCCTACTTTTTTTACAAGAATATGTCTTTTCCAAATCTTAATTTAGATTAATTTTCTGTCAATAAATTAAAATGTTATGTGCATATGTATATACAATATCAGAATAGCGTATGTATGAATATATATATATATATATATATATATATATATATACACACACACATACACACACACACACACGCACGCACACACACACATATATACATAAAGTCCCTGATAAGGATTCAAATGTTCTCTCAGATTTAAAGACCTGCTTCATAATTACATTCAACTCCATTATGATCTGCCATCTTCTGTCACTATTCCTTTGCCATTTTGACTATCTTATGAGAATAAGTTTCATAAGTCATATGGTATTTTCTAATCAAAAAAGGAATACAAAGTATTCCAACTCATAAATGTCATGGAATAAAGAAGCTCTTTAAGCATCTTAACTAAGTAATATATGGATTAAAAAAAAAACCCACACAAAGTTCTAGTTTATTACCTGAAAATTAGTTTCTTTTCTAACACTTATTAGGTGACACAAAAAAAATCTGTAACTGCAAGAAAACACACCAGATCACATGAATTATGGCTGCCTACTAAAGCAATGCTAAAATAGTCCATTTCATGATAATTTTATGCTCCTTCATACTCTACCAGCTTATCATTAATTACTAAAAAAAACCTGTTTCTGCTTGACTATCACAATTTTTTCAATCTCTGAATTGTATTAGACAGACTACTACGAGAAATTTGATCTAGCTTTTTCTCACAAGATCATCACTGTGTTAAAGTTATTGACTGGTTTTATGGCAAGGAAACATGTTGAATAAATAACTGAGATGAATCACAAGTACTGAGACTTAAAATATCTATTCTTAAACCTGAAATAGGTAAAAAGGGTGGACAAAAATGACTTCTTAAAACTGAAAAATGCTTTTTAAAAACCTGATGAAGCATCAAAGTATTAGTAACCAAAAGTTGCTTAATAAAAAGAAACAAATGTCACATTACATAATTACTGAAGCAACATTATTAAAATACAATCTTACATTCAAAAAAAAAAAAAAAGACAGAGAAGTCACCCCCCCCAGCCCCTTTCCAAGCCAATCTTCCCTTATGTGGGCATTTAATAATGAAGCCATATTAGCAAAAGAAATGCAAGTTCTCTCTTTAGTACTGAGAAAAAAAAATAAACAAGGAATCCTGAGACAAATTCTGATGGGTATACACAAGATCCATAAATTGGGACCATGCTTTATAGTAAGTGGCAGTAATGCTACCAGATAAAATTTGAAGAGGCCTACAGGGTATGCATGGAGTTATTTACCAATCCCCACAACCCCTCCCACTCCCACCCCATTTCTGCACCAAAGCACCAAAAATTTGAATTCAGACTACTACTTATTGAAAACCATTTTTAAAATCACAATGAAAATATTTTAAATCCTAAGATTAAAAGAAAAAAAAGAATCTCTCTTACCAAGCCCACAATACATTTTCAAGATACTTTAGATAAAACTCTAAACTATTGTATCATTATAAGCACATAATAAGGCACGTAATAAGAAATTAAGTAAATACACAGTAATTTTGATTTAAGTATTAGATTATAGTGGTACAAAAAACCCTTGAGGTTTAATTTTTTTTAAAAGAAGACCTTACCAAAAATAACTTTTAAAAAATCTGTCAAACCATATGATAGACCTGAATATTTTCCTTAAGACTGTAAACTTTTTTTATTATCTGAAAACAAATGTAAAAAAGTAGTTTTTAATCAGGACAATTTTTCCTTTTAATTTTTCCATAAGCATACTACACATCATTTCATTGGAAAAATGTCATTGTGAATTCAGATAAAACATGATTTCTACTCAATAAAAGCATTAATTAATCCTATAAACAGGTCTTGGTTCTATCTCATTCCAACTTGATTAGGAAGAGTTAGGCACTGCCTTTCTCCAAAAATCTTACTTTCATAATAATTAAAATTAAAAACATAAGAATGATTCAGACAAGTCCAATGAATGAGAGAAAAGATTCATTGTTTTTCATTTGGAATTTATGCTTATAAATTTACTTTAAGACATCAGAGTCCTTTAATTTGCCTTTGAATTCATTACCATGTGTCACAAAATAGTGATCAGGAAATGCTATTAATTCATGAATTAAAATCTCTCTGCATAGGAGTCACACTTGAGACAAACATATGAATTTTTGCTTACACAAAGTGATTTAAAGTACTGATGTTTAAATAATTCAAACCATTAAGGAATTTGGAAATGTTGTGTAAGCTTGATTTGGACTAAAAACTAAAAGGCTGTTCCCTGAAAAAAAGAATTTAACACAGGGCACCTGATTGAAAAAATATTCATTTTTATAGAATATTTCCAGAGAAACTCTGGTACGGAGAAATAATAATAAACCTTTTACCACATACTGACAGAAAACAATGGAAAAAAGGTAATCCCTTGAATCTTTGCTGTGTATGAATACACTCAAACATCAAACTCTGCAAGAGTTTAATTCAATATTTTGTAAAAGAAGCAGAATTCATCTTAAGCTGTTTCAGTCTATGTCTGAAGGTTTTACTGAAATTGTGGTCCAGTCTTAAAAGGAAAGTTCACAGAAAAGTCAAATTGTTGATTTTGAGAAGGAGACTCTGAGGTGGTGGTTTTCTCCAAGATCATGATTATGCAGCTCAATAAGTGCCTGAATTGCTTCCTCTACAGATCCCAACTGGATGAGTGCCATTTTGCGATCTTTCCTGGGAAAGACAACACATATGCTTCAGGAAATGTAAATCTCTTAAGGTATAAATACAATTCTAATTTTCTATTCAAAATTATAAGGTGTACACACATACCCCCCCCCCCCCCGAAAAGACCTAAAATTATTGCTAAGTTCCTATGAGCAAAGAACTTACTGGAAAAATTTGAAGGCTTTCACTGTACATCCAGCATCCGTAAATAGATTCTTCAGGTCATCAACCATAACTGAAGGTCTAAGAAAACAGAAAAAATCATAACTGCTTCATTCGTGACCTCAAATAAACTATAATAACTCATGGTCAAAACAAAATAATTACTGTGTGTGTGTGTGTGTGTGTGTATAGAGAGGATATATTTCCTTTGAAGCCTGTTTTTTTTAATTCTACTTTTCTGATACTCCAACATATACACAATAATCATGAATGTTTTCCACAGCTAATCAAATTTCATCATAACACTAATTAAGGGTTGTTGATCTTATAAGAATCATTGCTCCCATTTTATAGATGATTTAGGTTCAAGATCTTCTTTCTACTTGCTGGTATATACATGCTTCTGCTCATCTCAATACTTAATAAGGTTAATGGTATCCTTACTTCAGGCTTCTGCCCTATCTTTAACCACTAGATTCAACATGGTCTCTGGCTTCTTCATTGTTCATTCAACTGGACTTTCAGTATCCTTCCTGCTGACAAATAAACTTATCTTTCTTTAGGAATTCTTTTTTCTCTAGAATTCTAATGACTGCCTTTTCTATCTTTTTTCCCCTTTTAAATGTGTAAATGTTCGAAACTTTCATCTTTTTCCCCCCTAAACTTCTTTTGCTATGCTCAGCTACAGGGATCACATTGTAGAATTTTAATGTTCAATGCTATAGAAATTACTTTCAAATACATCATTTTTTTCCTAAAGTTTCTCCTCCAGTTGCCTTTATTTCAAATGTAATATCTTACTACTAATTCCATATTCAAAGATATTTTTAAAAAATTAACCTGTTTTCCCCAAATGACTCTCCCTTCCTGACTTTCACATCTTTGGTAATGGTACTATTCTTTTTACTGTCTTTCAAGCTCAAAATCTCAGAACTGCAAATTACTTTTCTCTTTATTAATTCTGTAAAATATTCTTGTCTTCAACATCTCTTACTGATGTTTCCTCTTTATTCCTACTTCTCGATGCCCTATTACAAGTGATGGCATCTTAGATAAGGTTTAATGAATTCATTTTCCTGAGGATAATGGTCTGTGTCTAGTTGTCTTCTATGATAATCCTTCCTGCCTAGCAGTGCTTGAGCAATTTTGCTAAAAATAATCCACAGTTTTCACTGATATGTTCACACCATCACTTCCTTAATCATTAACAAAGAATGGTTTTAGCAGCCTTATTATGTCACAATGCAGATTCATCTTGATGTTTAGATTTTTCCACAATATGGCCTCTTCTGACCTGTCCAATTATATCTTCCAGTAACTGGTCAACATTAATAAATACTACAATCTCAAGATTAAACCCTTAAAGATCATGTTCATTTTTACACTTATACTTTTGCTCAATTTGTATTGCTACATTAGTCTGCCTTCATCTTGTCAAAATTCTATTCATCCTTCAAAATCAAGCTAAGAACTAGTTCTTCTTTACATAAGTTTATTTTTTTGGTTTTTTGGTAACCAACATTATGCTACATTTTATATGTATTAATTGTGTTTCTCAAATCAATTTTTCTGAAAGCAGTTACTGAGTCAAATACTTATTTTGACTATTGCCACAGGATAAGGCAGATGTCCCTAAATAATAGCTTTCATTAGTAATACATTAACTTCTGCAAAATGCTTTATGTAGTCTCTATCTCATTTGATCCCTACAATACATAAAGTATTATTGGCCTCATTTTACAGATGAGGAAACAGGTTGATGTAACCTGCCCAGGGTCACAAAACTATTAAGTGTCTGAGGCAAAACTCAAACTCGGATCTTTGTAAATCCAAGTCTGATGTTCTTTTAAATGCCCCCTAATTACTCTATTTGCCTATCAGAAAAGTAGAATTAAAAAAAAAACAAGTTTCAAAGGGAATATATCCTCAAGATAGATTTTTCATATGATAAAAATCAGAGTATCAGAGTCAATTCAACAAAGTAGTAAAAAAAATTGGAAAATCATGCATACTTTGTATTGCACTGCAGAAACTACTAAAATAAGATTTAATTCTATTAAAAATAAAGCATACTTAAATTTTTTTAAGGTAATAAGTTATTTTTATGAGAAAAAAATCACTACAAATTACTAAGAAATAGAACATCTTATTCATGTTACCAAGGACCTGCTATATACAAAACAAAAAATTCAGTTACACTAGCTTATTAAGGGGAAGAGAAATTCCAAGGTCAATTTAGCTCAAATCTAATTTCTAAATTTTCTAAATTCAAATTATCTTCAGGTGAAAGGGTTCATTTTAATATTTCAAAATCAAATATAGTTGAATAAAATTAAAGAAGAATAAATTTAGAATGTGTTTTGAAAAGAGACTTCAGGTATGAATGGAACTGAAAGCATACACTGCCCAACCTTATCTAAAGAGTGGAAGCATATGAAACAGTTTCTATGCTAATTAAGCTAGTTGATGGTAACAGCTAGATTTTGACAGATACTGGGGGGGGGGGGGGCTTATTTGCTCAGTGACAGTTTTATTTCACTTAAATAATCTGGCTAAAAAACATTTCTGTCTTTAAGGAGTTATTTAACCAGGTACTTCAGGATTCTGTAATTATCCAATCATTTAGCAAAGAAATTAAACAAATTTAAAAACTTAAAAAAAATCAAACTACAAACTTTTTTTATTATGGAAACAATATTTTAAAGATACTATTTAATGTACCATAAGAAATTAAAGACTGTAAATGCAATTTCACAATTTATGAACTCTCTTCAGCTACATTTAAAACCAGTATTTCATAAATAAACTAAGTAAACAATCAATTAGTTACATACGGGATGTTTGAGAGATGCAGGGTGGCAGATGGAGGGTAGATATTCTGGAAGTTCTTAGACCCAGGCTTCTTAAAACGATGTAAAGGACTATTACTAAAATCCTTAGTCAAACCTTGATCTTCTTGGCCCTCACGAGGAAGCTGGACTGACTGATGTTTGGACAGAGTAGCACGAAGCACCTTTCCATAAAGTCTCTGTCCACTCAGGTGGTTCATGGCTAGCAATGAGGGAGGAAAATATCAAATTCGGGTATGAGAAAAATTTGAAGTTATATTCTGTCAAAACTGATAAAGATTCTTTATCTTAAACTCTAGCTTAGTCCTCCAAACTTGTCAGTGAGGGTTAAGGGTTTATACGGCAGAATGAAGATGTGGCAAAATGCATACACTGATCTTAAAAGCATTAAAAAAGCTATTTCAAAATGAAGTATAGACTCAAAGAAACACTGAGTCTATAATAAATATAAAACATTAAATAAGTAAACAAACAAAAATAAATACAAAATATAAAGATAAAGGTCATCTAATTCAATTTCTTGATGAATGAAATTTCCTCCTAAAATTATTCCATTCACACTCTTTGAAAACTTCCACAATGAAGAGAAATTGCTTTTCAAAGCAATTCATTACATTTTAAGGTAGCTAACTAATTATTAGGGGAGACGAAATGCTGGATTTGGAGTCAAAAAACCTGGGACTTAATTCTGCTATGACAATTCACAACTCTCTGGGTCTCATTTAACTTCAGAAGAAATATAATGATTCTCTGTATAATAACTTATGCACTATTTCAAGATGCTTTACCCTATCACCATTCCCACCTGAGTCAAATTCCTAAGTCTTCTCTAAGAGAGGTTAAATCTCTCCTATTCCATCAGAAACTATCCAAGTCTACTGACTTGGATATATAATTCTCATTTACTTCTAGGAGGAGACATCAACTCTATTCCTTCCAGTGAAGTTGTAACCTCCAGCACCATGTCATCTATTTCTGGCTTTGGAGTTCCATTTTCTCTTATGTGTTATCTCCATAATTAGACTGAGAGCTTCTGTGAACAGGGACCACCATGTCTGTTGTATTGAGATCCCCACGTCTAGCACATATTAAACTTATAATGCTTTTTCATCCACAATTCCATGCTAGCTCCAGATGTGGACTGATCAGGATAGTACAAGGGATTAACTTCTCCATTAGAATTCTACCCAATCAACATTAAATTTTACCAAAAACAATGTCAATATTAAAACCATAGAAAGACACAGTTGTCTTTTTAGCACTACTGTACTTACTATAAACTGAATTAATCTGTCTCACATCTATTTATCATTTAGGGCTTTGTCTGAGGAATGATGATTTTTTTAAATTCATAGAATTATTTCATTACATAGAATTTAACAGAATAACTAAAGGCAACTACTTTAACAACTGTTTGTTATTAATAAAAATTCCACCTTTTAGTGGCAAGGTAAAAAGTCAAAAAAATTAGTTTTCTAACCTACTATTTTCATGAAAGAAATTTCTTCCATGGTAATATTCAGATAAAGAGCTCTGCAATTTATAGTCTGTTATACTACTAAGCAAAGGTTTTATGAGCAACATTCTTTTTTAACCAAAAACAAATACTCTCATGTATCACAGGTTTTTGCTCTCAAAAACCATGCTTTTATAAACAAAAATTATGAATAATTTAGGTGAAGAGCTCACTATCTGAATGCTAGAATGGAAGAAAATCTTTTCATAAAACAAAACCAATAGATTGAAAGACTGATCTATATAATCCTACCACTGCAGGGCAACTAGATGGTGAAGTGGGTAAGAGCAACAGTTCTCAAGTTTGGAGGAGGTGAATTCAAATCTGGACTCAGACACTTGAAACTAGCAGTGTGACCCTGGGCAAGTCACTTAACCCTCACATCCAGGGCCATCTCCAGTCATCCTGATTCTGGGACCCAGAAGGTTCTGAAGGAAAAAAATGAGGCTGGTGACTTAGCACAGCACTCCTTCACTTAAATCCAATTCATGTGATTGTTGTGGCATCACCTCCCTCATGTCATGATCTTTTTTGAAAATGAAGGACAGGGGCGGGCGGCTAGGTGGCGCAGTGGATAAAGCACTGGCCCTGGAGTCAGGAGTACCTGGGTTCAAATCCAGTCTCAGACACTTAATAATTACCTAGCTGTGTGGCCTTGTTAAGCCACTTAACCCCATTTGCCTTGCAAAAAAGAAAAAAAAAGAAAGAAAAGGAAGGACAACATTGTTATTACCAAAAAGAGAATTATCAATTAAATTATACTAAACAAATTCTGCTAAATAGAAGCAACAAAATGTTTATACAATTTTAAAAAGAAAAATATTTTATGGATCTTAATTTACTTAAAAAAATCATCACTCTGTCAAAACCTTAAAAATCAACAGACAATTTATATGGAGATAAATTCATTCAGATTTTAACAAGTACAATAGTGCTTAAGCAAAGAACGGTATACAGAATATGGGAAAAGAGAGCTCAAGTGGTATACCCTGGAAAAGCCACATCTATACAGTATCATGCATAATTCTGGTTGCTTTATTTTAGAAAAGACATTGAGAAGCTAAAGAGCAATCAGAAGAGTTACTGGGTCTAGAGACCTAGACATAGCTTGCAAACTTACAGTCTGCAAAACTTCTGAGTGATACTGGAACCTGATCAAAAACTGGAAAATGTTTAACAAAATAAATACATCAATATCCAATATGCATCTATTTCTCCTTGAGTTTGACATCAGAAGCCACAAAAGACCATACAATATCAGGAACAGCTAAAGGAAATGGAAATATGCAGTTTGTAGAAGACTTAACAGGGTCTTGATAGCTATCTTTATGTGATAGCTACCTATAAACCATCTGATGGGCTGGTAGGTAGAATAGTGTTTAACACTTTCCCCAACTAGTTCCAAAGACTAGAGCCAGAAGAAAAAAAAGGTAGAAGCTACAAAGACATGTCACTGAGCTGAATGCAAGAGAAAATAATTCTCACACCTCCCCCATATGCTCCAAGGTGATATGGGTTGCTTGACTTCATTAGCTCTCCTTATTTTTTAAAAATTTTATTTAAGGCAATGGGGTTAAGTGACTTGCTGAAGGTCACACAGCTAGGTAATTAAGTGTCTGAGGCTGGATTTGAACTTAGGTCCTCCTGACTGCTGGGCCAGTGCTCTATCCACTGTGCCACCTAGCTGGCCCCATCAGCACTTTTCTCAGTGCTGTGGAAGGAAGAGATCCCTATAGGATACAAGTAAAAATAAGATGGCTTCTAAATTCCCTATATACAGATTATGTCACCAACTAAGATTTATTTAAAACAAAACCAAAAAGCAAAATGTTATGCTATTAGTTTATGCAATGAAACCAGCTCCACAATACATATAAATTAACATAATCCATTTTTTAATACCTAATTGAGCTTGATTTGCATCTGCCATCTGAACCAAAGCATTTTCTTTCTTATTAAACATAATCTTCACACGCTGTACATCACCATACACCCCTGTGGAAATTTTAAAAGCATTTTCTTTTTTTAGTACATAATGATCTTAACTTTAATTTCTTTAGATAAGCATATTTAAATAATTTAAATTTATCTAATTGTCCAATTATAACTAAATTTTAGAATGTTATCCACTTCACTTCTATTTCCAAGAAACTCAAAACTTTAAATACAATTAAACACTACTATATACTAGACAATAAAATACAACTAATAGAAAGTTATAAAATAGAAGAAAGATTCTATACAATGGCTAAATAAAATAATAATAATTAATCCTATTATTTTATAAACCATCCTTCAACTAACAATAGCCATCCTACTACTTCTACTATAAGAATTCCCCTCCATGTTAAATATATTTTCAACAATTCTGTCATATGGTTGGAAATTAAAACAAATGAAAGCTTATTTTAATACTGAAAGCTAAATGATAGCATAATTAACATAAGAGAAGTTCAGTTTTTCAGACAAGTAAACAATGAACCCAAGCCAAAATTTTCTCTATTTTAAGCTTTATTATTTAAAGTAATAAAAAATAATCTTACCAAACAGGATAAAAAGTCCATGTGGTGTGATAGCCTAATTTAAAAAAAAAGCACAAACTTTACTTTTCCCCTCAAATGTAAATGCCTAAAAAAAAGAGGTTATCAAAAAGCTGTCAAAACTTATATGTGAATGTGTTTAATTAAAACAAACCAGCAAAATAACTGAAGTATTCTCCAAAATTCTTTATCCTTACCTAAGTCACTATTGTTAGTGACAAATTTTTTAAAAAGGTCATTATTACAAGAAAGAAATTTTTTTCTTTAAACAAGTTTCCAATTTTTGAATCAATGCAACATGCCTCTATGATACTGCACAACAAAATCATTTTATAAAACCTCAATTGCATTCAAATTTTAAGTCAAGCCAAAGACTACTGCAAAAAGTACTGCGCCTAAATGAAGTCCCACCCTGATGCCTTACTGCAGTCTAGAGGTGGTCCTTAGATCATTAGAACATGAACCTCTGACAAGTTCTACCATGGTATAGGTTTTGACTCAAAACAAAAAACCAGAATAAGTTTAAAACCAGACTTTAAGTTTAAAAAAACAAACCAAAAACCCTTAAAATCCTGGCTTATTTTAAAAATAAAAAATATTTAAAGAGTATATTTATATATATAAAAGTTATCACACTTCTTGAATTTTTTACATATACTGCTTTTCAACTCACATCAGGGTTGAGATTGCTGACAAGCAGAACACAATTTCCTGGTACACCAGGAACACCAGGAATTGCCATCCTTCCAGTGACAGCGGAGGTTGTGATGGTTAAAGGACCAAGAGCTCCGGGAACAGTTGGAACTGAAAGCCCTTCACAAAAATATCAGATATATTTAATTTTTCTAGTTATCAGGAGCATTGAAACTTTTAAAGAATTTATATATTTAAAAAACTCCTAACACCATAATAAAGTCTTAACAATATCATCACTTATTGACTTTTTTTCTTGATAGCTCTACCTGAGGGTCAAGTCTTATAGTTAACCACCCTGAGGAAACATTTCAGTATACAGGTCTCTAATCTGAAGGAACTAACAAACTCCTCAATGGAACAGATATGTTCAAGAAAAAAGTATAATACAAGGTAGAATGTGATAAAAGACATAGAAGAAGAGATCTTTAAAAGTACTCTAAAAAAATCAAAGGGGGAAGAAATCACTTTCAGATTTTGCCCTAGGTGGGTGTGTTGGTATATAAATAAGTTTTATAAAGCAGAGAACCTTCTCTGAGGATGGTGGCACCTTAACTGGCTCTTCAAGTAAAAAAAGATTTCAACAGATGGAGATGAAAAGGGGATGTGTTCCAAGAATGGGACTAGTAGAAGAATAATCTCAAAAAGTAAGTTTATTTTCTTCCCGATGAGACAATTAACTGTCTCAGAGTAAGAATCACTGAATATCCAGGAAAAGGATATAAAAAGACATTATTCCCAGCATTTTCTGAAATATTTACTTAAGCAAATTTATCTAAAAAGAAAAATTTTGCACTTATTTTTATTCTATCATTAATTTTCATCAACCTTTTCTCAGGATAAAAGTTATCCAGTCTCTTTCTTAAAATTTGGTAAAAAGAGGATTGTTTGCCTCAATAATAAGCTTAAATTTTTCCAATCCTGGAATTCCAACACTAGAATTTTGTTCCATTTTTTTTTGCCTTGATATTCACAATGTGAAAAGATTCATTTATTAACCTACACCCAAAATGCTTTCATCTCAAAACTTCATTTAATAAGCTATTAATTCCCCAATATATAAATTCTAGATTCTCAAGTACAATTTTACTTAAACCAACCACCAATTACAAAGAAGCCATACAACACCGTATTTTTATAAGACAAGTATGCTTAATATAATCACAAAATAAAAATTCAGCCTCTTTCCTAGAAAAGTCTGAATCCCAAAAGCCAAAACTCTCATACACAAAAGGAAAAAGCATGAAAGATTACTATACTAAGTAACTGTAACACTGACAAGGAAATGAAGGGTTACAGGAAGGTAGTGGAATATTTCAGCAACTCCTGTGTGAAATGATTTAAAGATTATACCTTTCGATAGAGTCTAGTGATAGGAATAACCTTGGCCTTGGACACACCTTGGAAAGATTCTATTTAGCTCTTTAAAGAAAAAGCAAACAGCACAATAAGTTTAGAGTTGCCACAATGTTAGAAAAGGGTTGGAATACCATACACTTCAACAAGATTAGAGATCATCAATCCTCACCATACAAGCATCCATGATTTTCCAACAATCAACCATTACAGTCATTTTTAGATTTTTAAAAAAAAATTTTTTAGGATTTTTTTTTTTTGGCAAGGCAATGGGGTTAAGTGGTTTGCCCAAGGCCACACAACACAGCTAGGTAATTATTAAGTGTCTGAGGCCAGATTTGAACTCAGGTACTCCTGACTCCAGGCCTGGTGCTCTATCCACTGCACCACCTAGCCACCCCCAACTTTATTACATTCATTTTTAAGTACATCTTTTATTTTAATATGTAATAACTGGAAAAGATAAAAAAGGGTCTTTAATCAAGAAATTTCTCACAAAATGATAATCACTAGATAAAAAATGTTCCCTTAGAAACATATGACAAGGGGCAGCTAGTGGCAGAGTAGATAGAGCACTGGCCCTGGAGTCAGGAGGATCTGGGTTCAAATTTGGCCTCAGACACTTAATAACAATTATCTAGCTGTGTGACCTGGGGCAAGTCACTTAACCCCATTGCCTTACAAAACCAAAAAAAAAAAAAAAAAACCCAGCCCAACTTATAACTAACATTCGTACATTTCTTTCCACATACACGGACAGAAATGATTTTCTTATGTTATCATTCAAATAGTGATGTCTATTACACTAATGTTAATGGAGACTAAAACTTTTAAGACTGTTGTAGTCAATCCTCAATTACCTGTGCTAAACTGATCTTTTCCTAAAACTGACATCAGCTCCTATCACTTGGAATCTGGAAACTGCAAGAAGACAAAAATGCTGCAGGGCTTTAGTATCAAGGATGAGTAGTGTGAATACAATGATTATAAGCAGCAAATGTGAATATACAGTAAGATTAACTATAGTATAGCTTTCTTTATATTATATGAATCCAAGGAGAAACTTACCTGTAGCTTGAGGAAATCCAATGGCTGGGGCAAATCCAGCAGCCCCTGCATATGGTGAGGAAATTATACCAGGTGCACCTAGTATTAGAAAACAACAAAATCAAATATAATACCTTCCACAAAGCAGGCAGCAGAAATATTACAAAGCAATTACAATCAAACTACTCTGTCATTTTTGTTAGACATCAACATATGAACCCAATTCATGAAGAACTTGCTCAAATAGGTAAAGCCTCTGAGGAGCCAACCAACATTGTGTGATTCAAGGCAGGGAGTCACTACCTCTAATTCAGTTAAATTTTGTGTTAAAAAAAAAAAAGGACTAATGAGCTAGGTTAGAAATCTATCATCATTTATTGAACCTTCATGTATGGTAATACAAAGCATTAAGTGGCTGGGGAAGGAACCCAACTCTAAAAAGTTTTAAATTGATTGAGGCTAGTACATAAGAGAAAACACAATAGAAGGTGATGGATGGATGGATAGATTCTAAATGCCAAAGTAGAGGTATAGTCCAGATGTTTTAAGAGCTAAAAGAGAGGGAGAACTGATGGCTAGAGAAGGCTTAATAAAGGATATAAAGACAAAAATGGGGAAAAGAGCAGGAGCAACAGAGAAGAAGCACCATGAAACGATGGCAGCTACACTCAAAGATCTATTTTACTGCAATTAGGTCTCTTTTTTAAAGTACAATTATTGTTGTTCAGTTGCTTTTAGTTGTGTCCAACTCTTCTTGGGGTTTTCTTGGCAGATACTGATGCAGTTTGACATTACCTTCTTCAGTTCATGCTACAGATGAGGAAACTGAGGGTAAACAAGGTGCAGTGATTTGCCCAGGGTCACATAGCTAATAAATATCTGAGGTCAAATTTGAACTCAGGTCTAGGCCTGGCAACTATATTCACTTCACCTGTTCTGTAGTTTGAGGTTTATTCCCAAATTCATCTCTAAAAAATAAAAAAGATACTTCAAATGACTTTATCTTACCAAAGTCTCTTTATTGGAACTCTTAAACCTAAAGAAAGGCACTGTGATTTTGTTGAACAAGGGGGGAAAAAACTCTTAATTCTTCCTATCAAATATAAAGAATTTATTCATGGTTTTTAAAAGTGCAAGACAACTAAGTACAGTAGATAACAATCATGTCATATTTAAAAAAACAATCAAGGTTCCTAATCCCACCTGTGAATCTTTCCTCCAGAGTACCTACCACCATAAAATTAATAACTGAATCTGACATGTCAAAGTTGATATATATGGATGACAAACCTTAGAATTTTGAAAATCATTATAATTATTTTAATGCAAAATAGAAATGAGAAATGTCTAGATTAAAAAAGTATTGCTAAATGGCAGAAGGAAGCCACTCAGCACTTTCTTTTTAGCACAAACGTTTTTATGCTACTTAACATACATCCTAGCCAGAAACCCCTTCTGGGACAGAAATGACTAAAAATTATGCTATTATTTAAGAAGATTGTTAAATATACAGAAAATATATTTCTCACTAATTAAGGAGCCTTAAATAATTAATTCTCCAAATGGAAGTTACTTTGGCTATTTAAGAGATTTATAACACAGCAAAAATTTCAGTTTAAGTAGGAAGCAGACTTCATAGAATATAGTGATAAAATTAGTCCAAATATTAATAATAAATACATGACCTTTAAATATTTAGCATTTAAAGTGCTTTCACACATATGCCTGTACTTTAATCTCCAAAGAACAGAGTTCAGAGTCCTGTTACAACTACAGAAGCATTTCAATCAAGTCCCTACTATTTGTTAGGTACTGTACTATGCTCGAGGGACAAAGAATCAAACAATTCCTACTCACAGGGACCGACATGTTTAGGTTTTAAACACCTGGGAATACCTGATCCGTATAATCTGGCTTCTGATCCCTTACTTTTACCATTATCCAAATTTTCTTGGAAATGGAAATGAACCATGAAAATACTTTCTAGACAAATTTCATTTTCTCATATCCTTCTATATCCCTTGGGTTTCAATTCCCATTATTCTTACTGATGAAACTTTCCAAGGAAAAGATACAAGAAGGAATTTTCCTGTAGGTGTATTGCCAGTATGAATGCAAATCCAGGACCTGTGCAACTAAATGCCTACAAGTAGGTTATTCCGCTCCATAAAAATGAAGCAAATAAATTTTGACAAAAGAGGGCACATGATAGGAATGGCCTTAAGAGATAGAAAGTGGGTTCAGTCTCACTTCTGACACCAATGAGCTATGGGCTCATGTACAGTGAATGTTTGAGGCAACTCCTGAATTGTGTTTATAGTGAGTTTCCATGCTGGAAGTGACAAAATGATAAAAACAAATATCTAGACTAAAATTTTAGTACACATGATTCAAATATAACTGTCTACTTAAGAAACAGGAAACAACATTCAATTCCAGGAAAGAATAATCCATTCTAGAAGGTTGCCACTAAGGAAACAGCATTATGAAAAAGTGGTGTATAAATTTTAGATGCTATATAAATAAGTTGATTTTTATGTAGTTAGCATATATTTGCATTTATTAGCTATATTTATGCTGTATATGTACTTGCTATTTCCTTCATTTGAACACATCCTCTGACCTTGAATCCAGTTCCTAGTATAGAGATGGACATATAATAAGCACTTAAAAAAACTTGTTGACTGACTTCTGAGGAACCACCTCACATATATCAGACTAATTTAACAAAAAAAGAAAATGACAAATATTGGAGGAAATGTGGGAAAACTAGCAAACATCTGGGGGGGGGGGGGCACCTAGTTCTACAAAAATATTTAGAGCAGCTTTTTTTGTGGTGGCCGGGAATTGAAAACTGAAGGGATGTCCATCAATTGGGTAATGACTAAACTATCTATGGTATATGAATATGATAGAATATTCTTGTGCTGTACAAAACAAGTAGGATGACTTCAGAGAAACCTAAAAAGGCTTAGATGAACTGATGTAAAATGAAATGAAAAGAACCAGGAGAATGTAGTCCACAGTAACAGGAATATTATATGACAAAGAGAGGGAGAACTGAATGACTTACTCAGCAATACAATGATCCAAGTCTAAGAATAAAATATACTCCGGAAAAAAAAATGTCAGTCTTAATACAGACTGAAACATGCTATTTTTCACTTTTTTTCTTTTTTTATTTGAAATCTTCTTGTATAAAACAACTAACACATGCACGACTGCATGTATATAACCTATAACTGACTGCTTAGGGATGGGGGAGAAGTTGAAGGGAGGGAAAGAATCATCAACTCAAAACTTTAAAAAAATTTTTTTAAATTATTTTAACATGTAATTGGGGGAAAATAAAATTAAAAATTGCTTATTAAAGCTTGCAACAAATAAAAAAATATTATGAACAAAAAATTCTTATTGTTAATACTTCAATGAATCTAGGATCACAGATATGATTGATAGAGATACCACCAGAGTGAAGAGCAGGTTCTTAATACTCATCTACTCAATGATTATCTATCTCTGTCTCTTTCATGAATTTACTATCTCCATATATAGTTTAATTCTAGTAAGCACAATGCACTTATAGTTACTACACACTGTGTAGGAGTAAAATGAAAATCTATTTCTGAATTTGAAAATCTTATAATCTATGTCATTTCATCATTATAAAAGTCCTGTAAAGAAAGTGCTAAAGTTATCCTAATTTTACAGATAAGGAAATATTCTTGGAGAGATTAAATGACTTATTCATTGTCACAAAAGTATTAAATGTCAGAAGTGGGACTCAGCACAAATCTCTATTACCTCAAAGCTGGGCAATTAATTAAACCTCAAAAATAATTATCTGTATAGTGCTATGCTTTTGAGAGAGACATGTATCATTGTGGACTAGTAAGGGGTCATTTGAACAACAAAAAAAAAAATCTACACCTTAGAATTAATGTAATACAGTGAAATGAGCATAGGACAGGTTCAGAGTGAAAAATCTGGATTCATCTCTAATCTGCCACATACTGTGTGACCTTGCACAAATCCACTGCACCTCTGAACTCTGAACTACACATCTCTAAAAATGAGAGCATTAGACCAAAGGAGTTCTAAAATTCCTTCCAAATCCAAAATTTTGTGATTATAAATTATGTTTTTTAAAAGCCCTTAACTAAGGAAATGAAAGAATTTTATAATTCAAATTGTCTGATCAAGTCAAAAGCTTCAAGTCTATTAAAATAGCGAAATCATCAATAAAAATGCCATATGCTTAAGAATGTCCCACAGGAAGGGACAGAGATAATAAAAACCATGTCCCAAACCTGCTACACATCTATACACAATGTCGTATTTAGCAGATATGCTAGCAATGGCAATGGTTTTATGATCTTTTAATGTTGCTAGAATACATCTGGTGACCAAAACATCATTTTTAATAAATGTTTGCTTACAATCCCACTAGTCTAAAGTCACAATCAAAATCTTAAGACAACTAACCATGAATAAAAATGAAAGAAATCTTTTAACTGAAAAATGATGAACACTAGAACACTGATACACTGAAAAAGCAACACAGAATCTTCCTACACTAAAAAAACACCACAAATTCCTTTGTCTTTAGGAACACAAATAAGTAGCCAAAAAAACTATCACCACAGTTGAAGCTTCAAATTGCACATTTTCCCAAAGAGATGGTATGATGTCATGAGACAATATGGCCCCAGAAAAATGGAAATTGAGTCACCAGAAAGGCAATAGATAGGTGTCCAGAGTTTCTGAACAAGTTGCAATATATTAGAATTATAAAAGCAATATAAAACACAGAATGTTATCACAGAAATAAGAGTGGAAAAGATTATGGTCAGGACAATAAAGCGTGATAGTGCTCCACTGTGCTGTCCTCACATCAAGAATCACCTAAGGAAGGTGTCAAATATACTGGACAGATCCTTTGTGGGAAACTTGAACAATTATGATTCAATAAAGATAGGCAGGCAATAAGGATTGGGATCTGCAATAGTATAAAAGTATTTTCCAATTTAGAAGCTATTAAACAAATCAAGCTACATAGAAAAAGGATTCATAATTTGGAAAACTTAGGTTCTGCACTTTAACATGTGATACTGGACTCATTTCATGTATTTTATTTGGACCTCATAAATTTCAACACGATCCTTAAAGGTTTCATCTAGCTATAATAGTCAATGATTGTGCTTTTAAAAAATATATAATTCAAAAAAATAAGAATATTTAAGGCTCATCTATGGTTATCAAAGTGCAACTCTTTGATCCTCATTACTATAACCAAGCCAATCTGCACTAACTCAACAGCTCTTAGCCATACTGTCATGTACCAAGAAAAGTCAAGTATTAATTGAATAGATAAATTATGCAATAGATAAAATGTAGGAATCATAAAAAATTAACATATACCCCCCCACACACACACACAAACAAAATTCTACCACAATGGTTAAAACCTTAGACATCATATGCCTGTGACTGAAGAAGCAATGGCTCATGAATTCAGGAAACATGAATCTTATTTACTGATTTTCAATTCTATTTTCTATTACCATTTGTTACAGATGAATTTACTGACAAATGCAATCCATATATTATGTCAAAAATGTTTTCAAATAAAATAAGAATTTTAACAATTTGGTAAGCAAAATGCTTCACCAGTGCTAGATTTTAGTTTAAATGAAAGCCTTCTACTTCAAGATGTTACCTGAAAAAAAAAAAATCAAAGATTATTTAGCAGGGTAATTAAATAACTTCATCAGAAATATCAAATCCAGAAATCAGCACGAGGACAACAAGGGCTATAAATACTTTAATATGGTTCTTCCCCTATTTGTAGATATCTTAATAAATCCTGTTTGATTAATATGAAAAAAAATTTCAGGTATACATTTTCATTAAGTGTCAACTGTCAAAAATATTACCTGACACATTTCTCATCTAATACATAGAAAACTATCATTCTAGTATCACGGCAAGCAACGTGCTTGTGATTCAGCAAAGAGTTACTTACCAAAAGCAGCAGCCATAGTAGGTTCAAGAGATGATGGCTGGCCATCACCAGAAGGAAGGTCAATGCGAGTGAAATCTCTGCTTTTGTCATTATTGTACTTCACATTAAGGCTGGTTAACTTGGAGAAGTCAATACGTAGAGTACAGCATGCATTATAGATATTCTGGCCATCCAGAGCCTAAAGGATTTGAAGAAAGGTATTGATTTTTTAAGTAGTTATTACAAAATTAGCATGTCAAAGTGTCAAAATGTATACTGCATTTACTTTCTGTGAGGTACCATTGAACTATTGTGAGGCTCACCCCTTCTCCACCCCCAAAACATAACAGGTCCTCTCCTTTCTCAAAAGGAAATAGTGGGTAGTGTACAGAATTCCAGTCCTGCTGTTCCTTAGAATAATTAGCAGTATCTATCTGAAACCATCAACAAGCATTATATTCAATGGGGAGAGGCTAGAGGCATTCCCAATAAGAACAGGGGTGAAACAAGGGTGCCCATTATCACCACTACTATTCAATATTGTATTAGAAATGTTAGCTTCAGCAATTAGAGAAGAAAAAGAAATTGAAGGAATTAGAATTGGGAAGGAAGAGACAAAACTCTCACTCTTTGCAGATGACATGATGGTCTACCTAGAGAATCCCAAGAAATCATCCAAACAACTACTGGAAACAAATAGCAATTTTAGCAAAGTTGTAGGATATAAAATAAACAAATTCCTCATAAATCCTCAACTTTTCTATATATGTCTAGCAAGATACAGCAGGAAGAGCTAGAAAGAGAAATCCCATTCAAAGTAACTTCAGATAATATAAAATACCTGGGGAGCCTATCTGCCAAGGCACACTCAGAAACTTTTTAAAAACAATTATAAAACACTTCTCACACAGAATTCCAGTCTTGGAGTGAGAAGTTATGTTCAAATCCTAGTATCCCAAAACTGTACAACCCTGCAAGTCACTTAACTTTTCTCATCTTTAAAAAAAAGGGGGAGGGTTGGGGCAGCTAGGTGGCGCAGTAGATAGAGCACTTGCCTTGGGGTTCAAATCTGGCCTCAGACACTTAATAATTACCTAGCTGTGTGGCCTTGGGCAAGCCACTTAACCTCATTTGCCTTGCAAAAAAAAAACTTAAAAAAAGGAAAAAGGGTGGGGTTTAAACTAAATGATCTTTTAAGGTCCCTTTCAACTCCCAAATATATTATTCTATAAATCTCCACTGGACATTTCATCTTTAATTCCAATGACGTTCATTGAATAAAGTTCAAATTAAATTATTTTGCCACAGAATCTTGTTCTGAAGAGTCTTTAAAATGCTTTGGATAATGGAGAAATCTCAGAATGTAAGAACAGACTACTTCTCCTGTAGTTTAGCTTAAGGTCATAGGACCCCTGCAAATACAGCTACATACTACTTGAATTAGCTGTTAACAGGAAGAATAACTTGCTAAAGAAATGCTAATTAAGATTGTGAGTTAAAAGAGGCCCTAGAAAATGCAACCAAGTGACAAGAGAAGAGAGCCTACGAGGTCTGGAGTTGGGAAAACCCACCTAACCTGGCTTCAGCTTAGCCTGAGTTTCAAGACATTTATTTGCAGTGCAACATCTTAGCAAGTCATTTACCCTCTCTACCTACCTCAGTTACAGCAACACTCACTTTGTAACATGTTTAACACATAAGAGATGCTTAATAAATGTTAACTTCATCCTTTCTTTTTTTTTTAGAGAAAATGTAAAGTAAACTCTTGAGGCCATTAGATATTAAATAGCAGAGCTGGATTTCAAATCCAAGCTTTCTCATTTCAAATTAAGCACTCTTTCGATTACATAATATGCTAATTCCTAACTAAGGAGATTATACTTCAAGACTTTTTGGGGAAGGATATGATGCAATTACAAAGTAAAAAGTCATTAATGCTAATTAATTTTTAATTTGTGATATACCTATAACTTAGATGCTACCAGATCATTTCTAGTAGGTAACATTCTGATATAAAATTACTTTAAAAATATGCTAAGAACAGGGGCAGCTAGGTAGCGCAGTGGATAGAGCACTGGCCCTAGAGTTAGGAGAACCTCAATTCAAATCCAGTCTCAGACACTTAATAATAATCTAGCTGTGTGGCCTTGGCCAAGCCACTTAACCCCACAGCCTTGCAAAAAACCTAAAAAAAATTTTTTTAAAAAAGAAAATGTGCTAAGAATAAAGCAGGTATACCACCCACTATGCCTATTTTACAAAGTTAAATGAGTTTTAAAAAATTGCCCAGCACAAATGAGATGTAAAGCACTGCCTACTTTAATATCTATAAACGAATATTTACAACCATCTTACTCCAGATCCTCTTATTTAAGCATAAGTTGGGGGGGCAGAGCCAAGATGGAGACATGAAGGGATCCAGTCTTAGGTGCTCTTTGATAAAAACTCATAAGCTAAGGATTCTAACTAAACTTTTGAGAGACAGAACCCACAAAGGGACCCAGTGAGGCAGTTCTCCTACTCAAGGTAACCTGGAAAAGAGCAGAAAGGCTCTGCTACGTGGGGTCCGAGGGGTGGCCCACCAGAGGGGTGGCACCCCAGAGCGAAAGAACTTCAGCCTCCCAGAGGCAGCCCCAGGGCGCTGGAAGCCGTGGCTCACAGCAGCGGGGGAGTCTCCTGAGCTGCACCCCAGGGAGCACCGGGCACAAAGTGGGGGAACAGCGGGGGGACCTCTGCCAGAGTGAACACATGAAGCCCAGCCCGCATGTCACACAGAGAGCAGCATAGTCTTTCAGCAGCCCAGACCAGGATACAGAAGCAGGCGGGGCCCATAAGGAGCCCCCAGGGCATGAGCCCATTGAACCTAGGGAGGGGAGTGAAGAGAAAGACTGCAGAGCTCTGTCCTCTGCCTCTGGAACAGGACCTCTGGGGCTCTGACCACATTCAGATTCTGATCACAGTCTTAGCCCCCCCCCCCCCCACCTCAGCCCCGTGGCAGAGGGAGGTGCCTATGGTCATTCACAGACCAGGAGGGAGGACAGAGCCTCACACACTGAGACCCTTGTGGGAGTGTCACAAAAGCTCAGGAAGCACCCCAAAAAACAGGCTTAGGCTAGGAAAATGAGCAAGCAAAGAAACAAGAGGAAGACCATTGAGAAATATTTTGCAAATGAGCCCAAGAAAGATCAAAATACTCAGTCTGAAGATGAGGAAGCACAAGCTCCTGCATCTAAAGACTCCAAGAAAAACAGAAATTGGGCCCAGTCAATGACAGAGCTCAAAAAAGACTTTGAAAATCAAATGAGGGAGTTGGAAGAAAAACTGGGAAAAGAAAGGAGAAAGATGCAGGAAAAACATGAAAATGAAGTCAGCAGCTTAGTCAAGGAAATCCAAAAAAATGCTGAAGAAAATAGCACGCTAAAAACCAGCTTAGGTCAATTGGATAAAACAGTTCAAAAAGTTACTGAGGAGAAGAATGCTTTAAAAAGCAAAATTGGCCAGATGGAAAAAGAGATAAGAAAACTCTCTGAGGGGAACAAATCCTTCAGACAAAGAATAGAATTCAGGGAGACTGATGAATTTACCAGAAATCAGGAATCAATACTTCAAAACCAAAAAAATGAAAAATTAGGAGAAAATGTGAAATATCTCACTGAAAAAACAACTGATATGGAAAACAGACTTAGGAAAGATAATTTTAAAATTATTGGAATACCTGAAAGTCATGATCAGGAAAAGAGCCTTGACATCATTTTCAAAGAATTACTACAGGAAAATTGCCCTGATATTCTAGAAGCAGAGGGCAAAATAGAAATGGAGAGAATCAGCCTATCCCCCCAAGAAAGAGATCCCCAAAAAACCAACCCCTAGGAATATTATAGCCAAGTTCCAGAACTCCCAAGTCAAAGAGAAAATATTACAAGCAGACAGAAGGACACAGTTCAAATATCGTGGAGCTGCAGTCAGGATCACACAGGACTTAGCAGCAACTACATTGGAAGCTTGTAGGGCTTGGAATATAATATACCGGAAGGCAAAAGAGCTTAGAATGCAGCCAAGAATGAACTACCCAGCAAGGCTGAATGTCCTGTTCCAGGGAAAAAGATGGACTTTCAATGAACCAGGGGAATTTCAAATGTTCCTTTTGGAATGGCCAGAACTGAACAGAAGGTTTGATCTTCAGATACAGGACTCAGGTGAAGCACAGAGATTGGAGGAAAGGGGGGGAATATGAGGGACTTAATTAGGATGAACTGCATGTATAAAAAAAAATGATACTGATAATATTCATATGAACCATCTCAGTTAATAGAGCAAGGTAGAGGGAGCTTTTGTAGTTGAAGCACAGGAGAAAACTGAATTCGAAGATAAAATATGGTGTAAAAATGGAGTCAATAGGGAAAAAAAGGGAAATGGAATGGGAGAAAGAAAAAGGAGAGGGGGAATAGTCCAAGATATAATAAGATTTTTTTTTTATTACAATGAGCTATTGCAATGATATGGAAGGGGGGGAGGCAAGGGGGAATGAGGGAACCTTTGCTCTCATCAGAGATGGCTAGGAGAGGAAACAGCAAATATACTCAATGGGGTATAGACATCTGGAGTAAGAAGGAAAGGGGAGCAGGGGGAAGGGATGGGGATGTGAATAAAGGAGGAGAGGATGGACCGTGGGGGGAGAGTGGTAAGATATAACACATTTTCTTTTTTACTTCTTGCAAGGGGCTGGGATTGGAAGGCCTGCCCAGGGCCATGGGGCCACGTGGATTCTGGGCCTAAGGGGTGGTATGGGGCTCAGGGCTTCTTGGCCCCAGGACCAGGGATCTGTCTGCTGCGCCACTCAGCAACCCTACAGCAGAGTCAGAGTGAAAGGAGAGAGAAAATAGAGTACATGGTAGTGGAGAAATAAGAAAGGAGGGAGTTGCGATCAGCAATGGCAACGTTGGAAAAATATGGAAGTAACTTTTGTGATGGACTTATCATAAAGAATGTGATCCACCCATGACAGAGTTGTTGGTGTTGGAACAAAGACTCAAGCACATTTTTTGTTATTATTTTTTGGGGGAGGGTGCAGGGCAAGTGGGGCTGGGTGGCCTTCCTGGGGCGACATAGCAGGGTGATCTTTGGGTGTCTGGGGTCGGATTCGGACCCAGGTGCCCCTGGCTCAAGGGCCAATGCTCTGTCCGCCACCCAGCCACCCCTACTATTATTACTATTTTATTTTATTTTGGGTCTTTTTTTTTCCCTTCTTTTTGGTTTTTGCAGGGCAGTGGGGATTGGGTGGCTTGCATGTCACATGGCTGGGTGATTATTGGGTTTACAAGGCTGGATATGGACTCAGGTGCTCCTGTCTCCAGGGCTGGTGCTTCATCCATTGCACCACCTGGCCATACCTACAATTATTACTGTTATTTTTTTAATTTTAATTTTTTTTCTCTCCCCTTTACTTTTTTCACCCAAGTAAGTCTATATTCATGGGGGGAGGGGTATTTTGTTTACTTGTAAACAAGAATATTTTATTAATGTAAAAAAATTTGTACAAAATGAGAATAAAAAATTAAAAGAAATAAAAAAAATTAAAAAAGCATAAGTTAGTTGTCTTCTCAATGTTCACTGAATAGTGCTTTTTTTGGGCAGTAATTCAACAACCTTTAGGCATTAACTATGCTTCAGGGTGGGAAGAATGATAAGAAGGACTACCAAGTTTGTCACTGTGATCCACTTCAAATTATATTAACAATATATTTCTAAAAATGCATCAATAAACCAAGAAAAGAAAAAATCTTCAAAATATTACTGGAAGCAACTAAAATACTTGCTTAAACATAAAAATTTACCTGGATATTTTAATTTGAAATATTGGAAAACTGTCAGAGATAATTAATTCTAGTCAAATCAATTAAAGCTCTAAATTATGAAATGGTGAATATCATTTCATAAAGAAACTAAATAATTCTGATATCAGTAATAAAAATGGAAACAATAAAAAGAACTTTTAAAAATCGGTCATAATTACCATTTTGGCATAATGTGCATTCAGAGGGTCAGCATACTGAAGCAAGGCCTGAAATTGATTGTTCTTTGTAAAGGTGATAATCCTCAAGACTGTTCCAAATTTGGAAAAAATCTGAAAGAAAAATTACAAATTTGAATAAAGAACAGGAACAAACTGAAATATTTAAGTTATTTATAGAAATATCTTTACTTAAGAAAGTGATATTAATAATCGCTACAAAGCACTATTTTTTTCTCTTTTAAAAACTACAAAGTCTTTCAGTAAGAATCTTGGCTAAAGATACATTAAAATCACACCTAAGGTCGAAAGAAATTTTTAAGGAAATTGGTAATTTCAGAACAATATAAGAATAAATATTACAAGTTGAATATAATGGAAACTGCTGACTATGTGTAAACTTCCAGCAAAAGAGAGAGTGGGAAGGGGTATATTATGATTTAGGTGCAATGACAGTGATTTTCTTTCTTTCTCAGGTTGTCCCTAAAAGAGAAACAGGAAAGGGGCTGTCTTGATGTTCATTTCAACTTGGTAAAAATAGACTGTGCACCTACAATGTGCATAATATAAGACTTAAAAAAATACAAAAGGGGACAAGAGGAATCTATAATCACATGAAGAAGAAAGAATACAAGAACAACTAAAGGAACAAAAAAACAGTATATGCTATAAGTTCATGAAGAGAGATAAAATGAGATTATGGCTAGAGAAGATGGCAAAGGATTGATCAGTAGATCAGCATAAATGGGATTTGACCTGAAACTATGGCAATTTCAGTTCTAGCAGAGTGACATAAGAATGATTAATAAATGACTAGACCATGAGGGTAGAAGGATGAACAAAGAAGGAAAGAAACAGGTGAAGAAGGATGAGCTAGAATTGATCCAAATTTTCAAACAGCATCAATGGAAAAACAGAGATAACAACAGAAACAAATTAACAATGAAACACTGGCATGTTTTTGGTTGGTTTTTTTGGGAAGAGCAATTATTTGACAGGGTCATGGTTGAGCTTAAGAACTGGATGGCTTATCTTGGTGAGCATATTCTACAAGCCACTGGCATTATGGAACTAAAGCTCTGGATCAGAGATCATTTACTAGGAGATAACTGGAACCATTGAAATGAATGATAAAGAGATATAAGGAGGAAATCAAAGGGACAAAACCAAGAAAACTGGAGAATATATCAACTTTAAGAAGGAGTAAGATGAGGAACCAGTATACAGGGAAAATACCATTTAGTATCAGGAATCAGGAGCATTAAAAAAAAATCAAATGCCTTCTGGGTTAAGTAAAATAGGATGCAGACAGAAAAAGGTCATTCAATGTAGGGAGAAAAAAAAACTTTTAATTAACGCATGTTAGAAGTCCAGTTCAACTTAGTTCCCTAATGTGTGAAATGAAGGGATTGGTCTGTAATTTTAAATCAATTATAACAGGAATGAAGAATGTAAGGGAGGAGGGAAATAGGATGGATAGTAAAATGGGTCAACAGTATAAAGGAAATTTTTGATATCAATTTTTATATAAAAGGAAACAACTGCAAGCTTCTGAATTTGAAGACTATCCTAATGATTGCATGAAAGAGGAGAAAAAAACTGCAAACAAGAAAAACAGACCATTAAAATATGTATGTATGTATGTATGTATATATGTATGTATGATGGTCTAAATTATCCAGATGACAGCAGAAATCAAAAGAATTTGCTGAAAGATTCCTACAGCAAATTGTTATCAAATAATTTCAATGAACTGTTACAAAGGAGAGGGGTGTGTGTGTGTGCGCGCGTGCGAGAGAGAGAGAGAGAGAGAGAGAGAGAGAGAGAGATTGGGAAATGATTTGTTTTAAAAAATAATGTCGGGGTGGAAAAGAAATTTAAGAAAACTGTCAGAATTTGAAAAATGAGTAAATAGCCACTGAGAAAAATGAGAAAACTGGAATAGGCAAAGTCAATTTGGAGGAAAGATTCATCCCATTCTAGAGTTAATTTTACTACTCAGAAGTGGCTTTCCCAAGAGCTAACATGAAAAGTACCCATAACTTCAAAAATCCTAAGTTTTTCTAAATGGATAATAAGGAAGTTTAGTCAAAATAGAAAGGATTTTTGGTTTTTACATGCATCCACATAAATATTCCTCTAAATAGTAATTTCTTTTAATGCTTTTAAAACAATTTAATTTATAAAAACACCGTCATTCAACTTAACTGATACCCATTTATCACTTCATCTATAGCAATAAAATAACATTCCATATTTCCCATCACTTATTGGCTCTTTCCACTGACAGCTGGAACTTCAAAGAGAGAGATCAGCACTAGAGCTAATTGCTTGGTATAGTCATGGAAGTAAGATAATAAGAGACCTCAAAATGTCACCAGAGGAAATTAAAAACAATTTTTAAATTACACATTAAATTTTTAAAAATTACAAAGATTTCTAGCATTTTAAGTCTAAATGAAATTAATCTTTAAGTTTTTCAACTATCAAAGTACATTATATTATGGACAAAAAGGTGAAAAATTCTAGTATGCCGTGTGGGTAGGAAGGAGAAAAAAATGAAAAGAAATAAAACAATTTTAAAAAACTATAAAAAGATAAGGAGTTTATAATCTGTCGCTTCAAATATATTTCTAATGATGGCAAACAATATGAAAAAATTCAAGACTAATGAAAAGAAAGTAGCTTTCCTCTTACATTTGGTAGAGATTCAATTTTAAAACTGGTAGAATTACTGTAACTTTTTTCCCCTAGGGACATCAGTTCAAAAATCTAGTGTACAAAGGTCTTGAATATTGAATGCATGGAATTCTAGTACTGGTAGAAAGATGAGCCTGACAGATAAACTGTCATATGGAAGAGTTCTTTTTATTTATTTTATTGCTTTGGGTTTTTTTTTTAAGTAACATCCCATAGTTATAGAGTAAGTCCAATAATTTGTTTTTGAAAATAATGCTTAAAGTTAAAAGGTGATAATCCATATCTAAAACTATCTGGGATTTTAAAAATTAACAAAAATCAACAATTGATAATAAATTTTTGCTTCCTAAGCTTTAGTTGTTAACATTTCCTTCAAGTGCATGTATCCAAGAAGAAATGTTAGTACTTTTCTGATTATCTTTAGTAATGTAGAAGTAACCCTTACATTTGTTGGCAAATGCAGAAAACCAGTGCTCTACCATCTTTAAAATAGAAGGATTCTGGCTCTTCAGACATCAAAACATCTATCATTGCTTGGGAAAGAATCTTTTCTGATATATAAATACTGTATCTTGCAATTTTCCTACATATCACCCTGATCAAATAAATGTAAGTATGGTCATTATTAACAGATCCCAGTCCCTGAACCTGCAAAAACAGCCTATAGAACCACACTTCTGAAGAGTTTTTTCTCAATTTCCAGTAATTATTATTAATGCATCAAGTAACAAATAGAAGTTTCAGGCATTACTTTTCATGACATATTTTAGGTTATTCATTTATAAACAGTAAATTTAGTCTCAAATCATCCAAATATTTCCATAAATTTTTTCCATTCCAAATTCAGAAGCTTTTTATTCTAATTTTACAAATGAATTCATTTCACCGCTTATCACAATAAACCTATGTAAATTCACAAAAGCTAAATGTTGCTTATAATTACTATTGTTTTTCAGCTAAACTGTGGGTTAATCATACCTTAAAGATTAAACACCTGATTACTCTATTTTATTTTAGATAGAACTTGGCAAAAATTGCTAAGAAAAGAGATTACTGATATTTACTCATAAAGGGCTTAATAGATTAAAATATTTCTTATAATAATAAGCACCTTGGTAACAACTTGTTTACAAAAGCTTCAAAAGGAAAAATGCAGAATATTAGTATTATTAATTTTTTTAAATTAAATGACATCATAATTTCTTTCAGATGCTATTTAACCTTATGTAAAGATAAATGACTTAGTCACTCGTAAGCATAATTTCCATGCCTAAGAAAGTCAAACACACATTAATATTAGTATAGAATTAGATACTGCTGACTGATGACAGTTATAACAAAGATTGGAGGACTGGGAGTATTTCTGGGTTATATTTTTGCAATGCTTCACAAAACAATAAAATTCTAGTTTGGACACAACATAGAACCCATATTTATTTTGTACACACACACATAAATATATATATAAACTGTGTCCATGTGTATATACATATCTCTATAGAACTATATAACTATTTCCTAAATCTAACTTAACTTTGTGAAAAATACCAAGTATAAAAATAAGTTCATATTAACAAATAAGTAAAGAAAAAAGAAAAACCCATAGAGACATCTGCTTTTTAAACCATGCTTTCCTGAAAGTAATACTTTGGATAGGGAATCTTTGAAAAAGGTTTATGATTGTGTATTATTTACCAAATAACAGTGTTTTTATCATGAATGGGAAATTACATGGGTTATAAATAAAATGTTGATGATGCTACTTCCATCAATATATGTATTCAACACAGCTAACCAATTTTAAAATTTTCTTCAAAATTGTGTGAACTTTGCAATTACTTGGAAAAATAGGTAAATAATTAAAACTAGTATTACCTGATAAATTCTAATACACCATAATGGACTCCATCAATGTGGATACCAAGTTCAAGGACAAAAATTACAACCTATCCTCTGTATATCATGTATAAGTTTTATCCCTGTAGCTTCCATTGACATCATGAGTTTACAAGTAGAACAGATGGGCACCATCAATTATTCCACACTCTCAGAATGTGACCAGAACATTTTTTCAGTTGGACATTTCCTTGATAATATTCTTCAAACCATGTATCAAAAAAAATCTACTCATGCCTCCTAGTGTTTTTCCATTGCCCTCTGGGGGACCCTCAGCTTTCGTTCTTCAGAGACAGACTGCCTAGTTCTATGAATTTAAGTGACAGATCAACACCAGGAGAATACTAGTTTTGAAAACATAAGCCTTTTTTGGTTTTCCACAAATAAGTTTGAGGTCATTAGAATAACTCTGTAAATTCTCAATTTCTCAACTTGTTCTTTTCATCTTTTTTAATTTTGTGGCCCAACTCTCTATTCATTGGGACTATCTAAAATGTATTATGTTTATGGAGGAACTATACAATTCACCTTTTTTACCAGCTTATCATGAAAAAAAATAGACATTCTTTATTCATTTGGTTTTCCCCTACATTGATGATTAAATATACAGAAAGACAATGAATTTGAAAGAAAATTTTAAAATGGTTAGCTGTGTTGAATACATATACTGATGGGAGTAGCATAATTGACATTTTATTTATACACTATGCCAAGGCTTGACATATTTGGTACAATATCCCTACATACAAAAGTGTCTGGAGGACCTCACTCATTATAAGGAATCCTTCTTCAACTTGGACTTTGTAATGTATCTCCCTAACAGCAGTATACATATGTCTGCTTTTAAGTTTCATATGATGATAATTGAGAAAACTGAACAGTTATCAGGGTTGCTATAGCTTACAAGGAATTTAATGTAATTCTGACATATACATGGTAGATACCTTGTTAGATCACGGCTTTGGCATGTTCCTCAAGCTTAATCAAATGCATTTTAATAGCCAACAAACAATGATCACACTGAGAATTTATATCCTTTGAATTTTTTAGTCATCTTTGAGGTGGTTAAGACATGAATTACTGTGGAAAACTGTTAATGAAAGACTGATTTTTCTTTTTTAATACCCTTAAGAATCTCATCAATGAATATCAATTATTCTCTTAAAAATGTATATAATGAATGGAGAAAGTAAAGAAAAGGAATAAAATTTATCAGTATTTTCATTTATCCCTTTTGCCTAGAACAAAAAAAAACATATTTTTGATATTGTCCTTTTTCATATACCTTACGAACAAATACTTCATTGACCTCAAAACTTGTGTCCAATGTATGTGATTGTTTTGTTTAAATGAACATTTTGCTAAAGGGAGAGTGTCCTTACTGAGGTGTCACTGTGAAGAAATAAAGATCTTTTTCAAAAAAGAGAAAAGAATAAATTAAAAAATATATATATAGTGCAGGCAGTTAGCTGGTGCAGTGATAAACACAGGCCCTGGAATCTGGAGAACCTGAGTACAAATCCAGCCTCAGACACTTAATAATTGCCTAGCTGTGTGACCCTGGGCAAGTCACTTAACCCCATTGCCTTAAAATAAATTTTAAAAATTAAAAAAATATAAAGTGTAGGGGCAGTTAGGTGGGTACAGTGGATAGAGCAATGGCTCTAGAGTCTGGAAGACCTGAGATCAAATCTGACTTCAGACATTTAATATTTACTTAACTGTGTGACTTTGGGCAAGTCACTTAACCTCATTGCCTTGCAAAAAAAAAAGTAAAGAAATAACAGACAACAAGTAGTAATCAAAGATCTGAATATTGTTCTCTTCCTTATTTCTCCTTACCTGATAGAGTACTTCAAGAGTAACAGGATAAAAGAGGTTTTCCACAATTATTCGAAGAACAGGGCTTTGCCCAGAAAGAACTCCACCATCACTGCCTGGGGCTGCAGTAAGGGCCAGACTTCCAGACTGGACAGCATTCACGGCTTGCAATGCAGCTTGAGCTCGCTATCAAACAATTCAAAATGAGAATTTCTTATAAAATCTAACCAATAGATATGCAAACCCAAAAAGAAAGCAAAAACTATTATAAGGTAGCTAATATATACATTTTTTTGGTTGAGTCCTTCAGAATTCTATTAAAAATCCAAAGTCTATCCAACTTAGGAAAAAATCATTCAATTTCTCTTTGATAACAGATATGAAAATAAGTCAAGGGTACAATTTCCCTAAAAAAGATGTTTTATTTTATTTTAGTAGGAAGAGATGATACAAGAAGATAATGGCCTTAAAAAAAATAACCACCCATTCTAATTTTTTGCTCATGCATCCAAAATCTTTCATATCTCCCAATGAACCAAAAAGCAAAATTTAATTAGAAAATCAAATGTGTGTGTTTCTAAGCAAAAGAAGCTAAAGCACTACTAAATATAGAATACATTTATTTCTCTCAAAATTTCCATTGTTTTCCAACCTCATGCTTAAAAACAAACTAAAAAAACAAAATGACAACTACAAAAACACTTTTCTTGCTTCATAATTTTTATACTGACTCATGAATGGGAATCTAGAAAAAGATAATACTTTCTCTTAATAAGCTCACTTAAGTAATCTAAAATATTAGTCAGAAGATCAAAATAAACTTAAAACTAAAGACTCCATTATAAATCAGAGATAAGGTAAAATTTGAACTAACCAGATCCCAGTTAAATTATTTTATATCTTTCATTACCATTTCCTTAAATATTACTTTTAAAAGAAAGTTAGATAAGACAAAATTTCTTTAAAATAAATCCTTGGTAACTCTCTGAGTAAACCTGGGCCCAACCCAATGATATGGAAAGTTATCACCAGTATCACTGAAGCAAAACAAAACAAAAAAAGGTAATGGAAGGAAAAATGAGGCTGCAGAAAGTTATCATGAGGCTAATTAAAATCAGATTATTCTTGAGAGGACAACAAATAGCTAAAGGAGTGGAAACATCAACTTCTTAAAAAAATAATTTAATCAATCAATAAGCTTTTATTAAGCATCAACTATATGCCAGGCACAATACTAAGCACTGAGGACACAAAGAGAAGCAAGAGAAAGTCCTTTTCCTTGAATAGCTCAAAATCTAATAGTAGATTTTTTTTCTTAGTGATAATTCAATAAACACATTTAACCTATTCCCACACCTCAGGCATTCCATGTCAATACAAAAAAGTGGAAGAAGCATTTAAAAACTTGCAGACAGGAATAAATTAAACAAATAACTGGAATTGAGCAACAATATACAGAAGAAATCCAAACAACTTTTAGGCACTCAATTTTTTAAGACCTCAAAGATAAAAATAGTGCTTTCAAAATTATGACAATAGTAATTCACTTTTCTGTAACACTTAAAAAGTTTTCAAAGTGCATTTCTCATGACAAATTTATAAGCTAAGAGAGGATTATTACCCCCATTTTATGGATAAGGAAACAGAGGAATTTGCCCACGGTCACAATGGTAGCTTCCGAGATAGAAATCAAACCCTTATCTCTTGAATCATGTAGAACACATACCATAGAATCATTCTTCAAATGCTCTATATTCAATTATGACAAAATATGTTTAAAAGTTCCAGCTATCTTTAACCTCACAGCATACTTAGGGTTGTGTAGCCTTCTGAAAAAAATAAATGATATTCATTCTTGACTCTCGGGGAATAGGTAACATTTATAATTTAGAAGTCATATTTCGTCTTCACAACAAGCCTGAAGGGCAGGTGAAGTTATCTATTATTCCTGCTTCAAAGATGAGAAAGCTGTTCATTATTACATGAGGCAAGATTCACAATAAGACTTTACTAACTCTAGATCCAGCACACTGAAGTATTTTTTTTAAGAGTTTGAAAAAAGAAGAATTGGAAACTATCAACAATTATATGAAAGACTACTCTAAAACAAAACACTAAATAAATGTAAATTTAACTGCCAACATACCAGAAAAATAAACAATGACAAAAGACTGAATATGTTGATGCTGGACTAGCTATTGAAAGTCAAGAACACTGCTGACGGAGAAAGAATTTATCCAACCAAACTAGACTACAATTTGCAAATATGCAAAGAGAAGTCATTAAGTAATTATGTGAACTAGATATATATCTCATGGAGGCTCAAAAACTGAATGAACAGTCCCATATATATCAAATATTCATAACAATTCTTATGGATAACATTAAAGAACTAGAAAGAATGTGGGTATTCATCATTTGGAAAGAGCTGAACAAATTGTCACTTCTAAATAAAATAGAATGTTATAATGAGAAATTTGAAAAAGGAGAAATGAGAAATTCAAAAAAATTAAAAGAATGTATCCACAGTGAAATAATCAACAAAATGACATTAAAAATTACTACAGAGGCAGCTAGGTGGCACAGTTGATAGAACACCGGCCCTGGAGTCAGGAGTACCTGAGTTCAAATCTGACCTCAGACACTTAATAATTACCTAGCAGTGTGGCCTTGAGCAAGCCACTTAACCCCATTTGCCTTGCAAAAAAACCCTAAATTACTACAATAACAATAAAAAAGAATGTCCAAATGAAGACAAATGCTAAGTAAGTGTAATGATCAACCTTGGCTCTGAGAAGAGGTGAATGGGGCTATAAGTATGCTTTCCTATATCTGTTGTCAAATGTAATCACTGTATCCACAGTTTTGTTTAACTTTTTTGTTTGTTACAAGAGAAAGCTCACTTGGTAGTGGTATACAGGATAGATAGCATAACACATGCAAAATTTGCATCATAAATATAGAGCTGGAAAGGACTCTGGAGATATCGAATCCAATCCCTTTATTTTTGAGATAAGGCAAATAAGGTCCAAAGGTGAAGTGATTTGTCTACAGTCACAGGACTAATAACTGTCTGAGTCAGTATTGGGATTCGGCTTTTTCAGACTCAAAAGTCTAAAGCCCTTTTCATTAGCCCTAAAATATGAAAAACAAATATTTTAGATAGGGCAGCTGGCATAAGAGCTAACTAAAAAAAGCTTCTTTCACTCCTCAGATGAAGATGTCACAGACTAGGAAGATTGTATATTATGCTTCATTTTTAGAAACTCAAATATTCTAAGACAACTACAACAGCTACTTTCTTTTAACTAAATAAATCCTGGGAAGAAAAAATTTAAGACACTATATCCAAATATGATTTGCAAAACAAAAATATAAAAAAGTTATGAGTCTGTTTTCTGACCTCTAGCATATACATATATTTTAAGGGCTGAATAATTTAATAGTAAATTCTATAAGCTATAAGCTAGTTTTAAGCTCAATTAATAAGTAGTAAAAATATAAACCGATTTCAATCTCTCTGAATTCCTTGGGAGGGGTGGCTAGGTGGCACAGTAGATAGGGCACTGGCCCTGGAGTCAGGAGTACCTGAGTTCAAATCCAGCCTCAGACACTTAATAATTACCTAGCTGGGTGATCTTGGAGAAATCACTTAATTCCACTGCCTTGCAAGAAGCAAAAAAAAAAAAAAAATCTAAACACTAGATCTAGCAGTCACATGCAAGTTTCTGACTTTTAACATTCAAATAAATTTACTAATTGGATTGATGCCACACGGTCTAATTAATATTTTAAAATGAAAGTGTTGAATACTCACAGCCTGATTAGGTAGATTGTCAGTTTTAAGTTCTCTATGATTAGAATACTGAATATAAACAGGTTGACTTCGGAGGTGAGGAGTAACTGGAGTGTAGTAGTTCACCATAGTAACAGCAGCTTCCTCAGAAGCCATTTCTAAGAATGCCTGCAATCAACACAAAACAAATTTAAAAATTTGCAATGCGTTTTAAAATTACTGTTATTTCATTCTCCTTATAAAGGATACCAGGACACAAAAGATCTTAAATAAATTGGGTTTATAGTACTCAGTATTTTTAGTGAATAAACATTAATGTCAAGCAGTAAATGAATAATGCATCAGGTGCTGAAAAGGGACTACTACTGTGGAAGCTGTTGGAATAATATCAGAACACATAAAGTGCTTTAGAGATTTCTCTTTCCCTCTACCTTCTCTTACACATCCTTCCTGTTTAATGACGTTACAATTAATATAAATTATTTTATCTGTTTGTATTTTGGACACCAGTCAGTTCCTTCATTTACCACACCAGATACCAATTACTTCGCTTCATTTCTCTATCAGGGAATTTAAAGAAATATTATATATTTATTAACATACTTTTTAGGTACTATATCTTACATAGGAAAGCACATGTGAATGTCTTTAAATAGCAATGACAAGAACCACTACAATAAACAAGAATTTCCTTTCTTATAAAAATGTTAATTATAAAAGCATAGAGAGATGTTTCTGAACTTTTAATTATTACATACCTGGCTTTTTCCTTTCAACATTAAGAGATTGGTTACTTTGCCAAATGGTAGACCTAATGATATGACCTCTGTTTCAGTAACATCATTTGGAATTTTACGAAGATGGAGAACACGAGAAGGAGAGCAGGGAGATCGATCTCCTTTAAATTTCTTGCTGTCATTCCCATTAGCTAAAAAATAACAAGATTAAAAAAGATTATTCCTAATTTATGAATATATCATCATATAACACATTAGTTGCTCTAAGTACCCATAACTGTATGCAGTAAAACCTGAAATTAAAAAAATTAAAAATAAACTTTCAAAGTAAAACACAAGCATGTTTTATTTTTACTACTATCAAATGCAGCTACTTGAAGTATAAAATAAAATTAAAGAGGCCTTGTAAAAACATTACTCCTATAGATTTTCAATATGAATTCAATTTTGCTTTTTTCCTTTATTATTAAAAATTGAAAGAGTAACATTTCATCATCATAATCATGCAAAATATCAGCAACGATTATTTTTCCACAGTTGTCTAAGTTCGAAAGAAATTTTTCTGAGTTTTTACCCATGTTGACTAGATCATTTGCTTTTGCTTACTGCTGAAATTATTATCTATAGCAACCTAAAACTTAAAATCTATAGTACTTCAGAATGGATAAAGCCTAGAAATAAATTTTAAACTTCAGCGTGCACACATACACAGACACCCTTCTGAAAATAGCAAAAAGAAATAGAATATATCATTTGGAATTATACATTTTAAAAATGTGATTTCCTGCATCTGTCAGACAACAGACTAAACTTAAAAGCAATTCTTTATGACTATTAGCTTATGATATATATATAGAGAGATATTACACACACATATAAATGAACTAGTTATGACTACATTAAATTTTAAGAAAGCTACATCTAAATGAACAAGTCTGACTACATTAAATTCTTAAAAAACTATGTCTGGTAACCTATCAGGTCATAGCACATAGCACATCCTGCCCCTAAATTGAACTGTCTTCTTTCTAATCACCATTCTCTCTCCTAATTTCTTCCATTTAAATAATAGTTTCACCACTCAACTTGGTCAAATTCTTTCAACAATTCATTCAAAAAGCCTGCTAAATTGAATAGTTCCTTTAACTATTCAATTTAGCAGGCTTTTTGAATGAAGAGTTGAAAGAGCCTCTCAATAACTGTCCTTCAACTCCAATTTCTCCCTATTCTAATTCATCTCCTTCATTACCTCTCCATTAATCTTCTGAAAACCACTTTATCATCCAACTTTTCAAAATCTAGTTTTCCAGAACAAAAAAAGGAAAAAAATTACAAATTCTTCAGTTTGATAGCTAAAAATTTCTAGAAAAGCCCAAAGGTATCAACATTTCTTCCATTTTCCTACTTTAACTGAAGCTTTCTCTTCAATGAACATACCTCATCCCTTGCAGTCCCCTCTTTGGGTACATTTGATGACAGACAATACTGACTCAGTCAAAAAAAGGAACAGACAAATTCCTTGTTCCTACTGACATTTCTAAATCATTCTATCATTGCTTTCTTGCTGGTCTGTAAGGAAAGGAACACCAGATGTGGTGTTAGAGGCTGACAGTTTGAAATTAGGCAATTACAAAGGGATCTTGAAAACTTCCCCTTGGGGTCACCAGATTCCAAAATAACCAGAAGCTAAGTTGTACCTCTTTAGGGAGGTTCCTACTGGGCTGGGAACCATGGCCTATGTAAACGTCCCATTCAGCACCACTGATGTCAGGCATTTTTAAAAAAGAAATGAAATCTTTAACGGAAGATCCCACAAGACTACCAGAGCAATTTGACCAATTTCTGGGCCTAAATTTGTACACTTGTGGTAAGCTAATGCCATCTCACCAATACCCTTTGGACACAGGAGAAACAAGGGATGATAAGAGGAGTGGCCATGAATAGGACTGCAGGCACCCCCCAACAGTGGGACTTGTTCCTGCTGATCCTAAGTTTCCCCTGGTGGATCCCCACAGGGACCACCATAACCTAGTCACTGAGAGCATTTGCAGGATAATTTCAGAGAATTTGTAGTTACAGGAGTCAGAAATGTAGTACTGAAAGTTCGAAACTAAACTTTTTTGGTGCTACAGGGAAGAGGAGGCCCCTGCTGAATATTTAAATAAATTAAAGAAAGCATAAAGAAGTACTCTGGACTTGATCCTGATGACCCAAAAACTGAGGGAACCCTAAAATTGCATTTTGTGACTAATCTAGCCAGACATCAACAGAAAGTTACAGAAGATAGAATAGGAGAATAATAAGTGCCTCACTAGTCTATTGGAGGAAATTTACACAAGAAGGGACATGAGAAACAGAAGCAGAAAGCCAAGGTTTTTGTACAAGCTGTACAAGGATTAAATTCAGGAGGAAGAGAAGGCTTTAGAAGAGAGAAGGATTCTGACTCACAGGCCATAGCGGAGGTTCTACTGGAAGAACTCCTCTGAAGCTGGGATGCCTAAGGGCAGAGGCTCAGGAAATAGGGTCCTAATAAAATGTTGCGAGTGTCAAGCAGAGGGACATATTTTGAGGGACTGTCTATGTATGTATGATGATTAGGGGAGTCAGGGGCTCTTAAGCACCCACCCAAAACCCTTAGTAAATTTGTGAGTGGGGCCAAGGGATAAAGAATATTGTTTCCTCATAGACAGCTGCTAGAACTTCACTCATACAGCTCCCCAATGGGGTTGAATTATCTAAGGAAACCTTGATTATCTCAGGGGTCAAGGGAGAAAACGACCTGGCCCCTATGACTCAGAAATGCAAAATTAAATTGAAAAAAAAAAACCAATTAGCTAACTACTCCCTGATCCTGGAGGCTAGAACCAATCTATGAGGAAGAGACTTACTAATTACTAAGTTAGCCTTAATACTAAAAGGGACAAGGATATGTATGTCCTAGCAGAATAACAAGGCTCCAGGAGAGGGACTAGGTTGATATTTTGTCCAACATCTGGGTGGAACCCAATAACCCAGGTAGAATTGATATAACCCCTATCAAAATTACCCTTTGAGACCCAAGGGAGGTGGTCAAGGTTCGACAATACCTATCTCTGGGGAAGGCAGGATGGGACTGAAATCTGTTATACAGGGTCTCCTGAAAAACTGCCTGATTGAAACCTGTATCTCACCCTTCAACACTCCCATTCTGCCAGTCCAGAAGAAGGATGGAAAATTTAGATTAACTTAGGATTTAAGAGAAGTCAATAAAGTGGTCCTACCATCTCACCCTGTTGTCCCAGACCCCTATACCATTTTAGGAAAAATCTTTAGTTCTAGTAAATGGTTCAGTGTGGTGGATTTGAAGGACGCATTCTGGAGTGCCCCGAGAAGGTAGCAGAAAGATATTTTACTTCTAATGAGAGGACCTCAATACCAGGAGGAAACAACAGTTTCAATGGTATGTTTTGCCTCAAAGATATACTGAATCTCCAAATTTATTAAACGGACAGGTTCTGGAAAAGGATTTGGAGAATTCTTACATCGATTGTGGGTACTAGGGTCCTGCACTATGTGGATTATTTGCTGATTGTAGGGAGAACACTAGTAAGTGTACTATAAAATTACTGAATTTCCTGGGGGAATCTGGATTATGGGTGTCAAAGGGAAAGCTCCAATTTGTAGAAAAAGAGGTCAAAGAGGTCAAATATTTAGGACATTTGATCAGTGAGGGAAATAAGAGGCTGGTTCCTCCTAGGATAGATAGAATTGAGAGTATTTTGCACACTTCAATACCTAAGACCAAGAAGGAGCTGAGGAAGTTTGGTGGGCCTAATTGGATGCTGTCAGGTCTGAATCGATTCCAATACACCAATCACTAAAACCCTATTGGAGTAGAGTCCAGAATGCATAGATTGGGATCCTGAAACTAAAACAAATGCTTTCTTCACATACACCATCCCACCCGCCCAGTGTTAGCACTCCCAACATTAGAAAAGCCCTTTCACCTGTTTGTGAACATAGCGAAGAATGGGGTAGCACTGGAAGTCCCTAGTCCAAATAGGAGCAGGACAAAGGAGACCATGCACCAGGTTAGAATGAAATTAAATTATTTCTATTAAACCAGAAAGCAGGCAGATGATTGACTGATGCTAGAATCCTGAAATATAAGGCTATCCTTAGAAAAAGACAATTTGGTAATATCTCAAGATCATAATTTGAACCCAGCTTCATTCTTCACCTCAACTTCAGATTCTAACCGAGACAAAGAACACTGTTGGTAGAATATCAAACTAAAGTGAGAAATGACTTCCCAGAGTACTTATCAGGTAACTCAATTGGTTCATTGATGAGTCCTCTAGAGTAGAAAATGGGAAAAGAAAAGAACGGATTTGCAATCACTGATAGGGATATGATCTCTATTGTGAGATCTGCTGGATTACCAGCCACTTGGTCAGCACAGACCTGTGAGCTGTGTGCACTAACATGTATGACCAAACTGACATCTCCAGACACACAGATGGGCGTGGCCAGAGTGACACACATGCAAAAAAACAACATGTGTGTCCAAACTAACAAGTCCATCCCTTAAAATCTAACTCCAAATGCTACCTTTTTCATGGAGAATTTCCTAGAACCTTATTTGGCAACCTGGACCTTGTTTTCCAACTCTCTAATGTATTTATCGTGTAATGTTATATATTATAGCTACTAATATTTGTTGTCTTATCCCATTATGAACAGTACACTCCACCTAAACAGCATGTTAGCAAAACTTGGTATCTCTTCTGTTCTCTGAACCTAATGAATACTTAAACTATCTACTCCAATCAAGAAAATGTTAATACTAGTTGAACACATATTATCATCTTCACTCTCTATTCCAATTCTTAACTGATGTTTCAAACTTAGTATATAAAAGCTTGTCTCTTTTTCCTCCAGAAGAAATTTCCAGACCACTAACAGTACACACTGATGTTCTCAATTTCCATTATATATACACTAGGAGTCTTATAGGAAAACAAACAAAAAAAAACAGAAAATAGATAGGAACAAAAAAAGGATTTCTCAGAGCTCTGAGATTTTCAAAAAAAATCTTTAATGTAAAATAGTACCTTATAAATTTTTTAATCTGACTAAAATGTCTTGAAATGTCTTATACTCTGTAATGATTCATGGAAACAATGTATTAGGGAGTCTTCCACATAATGAATGTTTCCTCAAATATCCTAAATTCCTCGTTCCTTAATTTGCTTAAAACCTAAAACTAATTTCTCTACTTCACTTTAGCTAAACAAGGGGGTCAAACCCATAAGCTTGCCTTCATCCAGAAGTATTCTAATTTCATGTTCAAGCACTCCAAAATTTGTCTATCATTCTTTCTTTTCTCAGCTTTATTAGTTCTAAACTTTTTATTTGTCTTCACTGTCACCTCTAATGCAGCAAATTCTTACCATATTCCAAGCCCTCTCCTGCTCTACCTTCTATTCTTACTCTCCAGATCTCTTAAAGAACCAGTTTAACCATATGCTCTCCCCTACTCCCTTTTTCTATCACTAACTGCATCTTGCCAAATCCAAATCAATGAGGAAACTGAAAGAAAGAATGAAGAGACTTGTCCAGTCACAAAGCTGGAGGTCAAATTTGAACTCAGGGAGATGAGTCTTCCTAACTCCAGGCCTGGCACTATATGCCACTGTCTAGTAGCTCTATAGAGGTCTTATTTAGAAGGCTGCAAAACAGTCCAGGGTTTGGCACAACTGCTAAAATAATAATACGGAATGCAAACTTAAGAGATTACCCCATTATCTCCATGGAATCCCTTTTTTCCTTTGGAGTTTGTGTTTTTTAATAAAGCACAGTTAGTGGCAAAGTAGGAAAAAAATGCTAGACCTAGAACTGGGAAGACCTAAGTTCAAATCTGACCTTAGAGACTTAAAATAGGAGAAAATAGCACTCATACTTTTCAGAGTTGTTATGAGAATGAAATCAATATATGTGTAAACACACCATTCCTTCCCACTAAAGGTGATGCAATAATGTAAAAAGCAAAATATATCTTCTGATCTCATTAGATATCAAGAATCAGAAAATCAAAAAAATTTCATTCTCGTTTCAGTAGGATTTTTACATATGAGAGTCACTGAGAGCCTTTAAAATTCTGTTTTATACTACCCAATCAAATGACATCTTTTATTTTCTACACCTTTTTCTAGGGCCAATTTTATGCTATAAAGCCATGATACATCTAATCTCTAATTCTAGAAATGGGCAATAATAATTTCTTTTTTATTTGTTGCAAATTTTTCTTTTCTCTTTGATAATTTAGTTTTCATCTCTTTTTTAAAGTATAAGATTAGATAGTGCAGTGGATAAAGCACCAGCCCTAGAGTCAGGAGGATGCAAATTCAAATCTAATTTCAGACACATAATACTGACTTAGCTGTGTAACCTTGGGCAAGTCACTTAACCCCATTGCCTTGTAAAAAATCACACAACCCCCCCAATCAGATTAGCTAATAATGCTTTATGTATTCTATTATTTTCAAAATTTTTCAAAATTATTTCATTTTCAAAATGTCAATTCATGTAAATTTTGCTTCCCTTCTTTGATTTTCAGAATATCTATGCTTTGTATTTTGATGGGATTTTTATTTTTATTTTCTCTAATAAAGGTTATTATTTCTATGATATATAGGAGCACATTCAAAATTATAATAGCAATCATCTCCCTAATTGATAAATGGTCAAAGAATGTGAATAGCCAGAATTTGGAGGAAGAAATAAAAACTCTCAGACATATAAATAAAATGCTATCATGAGTCATTAGTGAAAAGCAAATGAAAGCAAAAAACTGCTTCCCAAATTACTAAACTATGTATATATATATGTATCTAGGTGAATTCCCAATAAAACCATTTCAGAGTTAATATTCTTAGTGAAGTTCTCTAAGGGTTAAGAAATATTAAAGAAAGAACATGATTATTCTTAAACTATTTTCTAGAAGAAGGACCCTGGTATTCCAAACAGGTGGCTCACTCTCCTAACTTTTGATAAGACTATTTTTACTGACTACTAAAAGGATAGTTGACTTGTTCCCATGAGAAAAACCTTGCATTCCAAAGAAGCTCATAAGCCTCCTTTGTTTGATAACTACTGAATGGGATGATAGTAGACTGGTCTTAAACCTTGCCTTCCAAGACAAGTTACATTACTTCAATAAGATAATTTTAATCCTGAAGGTTATTCTCACCATCTGGATTCATCACAAGAGTGAGAGTTGTGAGTTCATTTTACAAATGAGGAAATTGAGGCAGAGAATGTAGTTTCAAAAAAACTTTAAAATGTAAAATAGTACCTTGTAAATTTTATAAGCCTGACTAAAATGCTTGAAATATGTCTTATACACTCTGTAATGATTCATGGAAACAATGAAATATGTTTTTATTTTATGAAAACCTTTCCTTCTTGGTTGTTGAGGTAGATTTTCACAAGTAGAATGTGACTGAAGACTAAACAATGAGTAGATAGAGAAGAACAATAGGGAGGAGGAGGGGATAACATTAGGTCATAAAAGCTTGCTTGACTGTCAATTTGGGGTAGCTCCTTGATCTTCACTATCTTTGTGAGACTTGAAGTGGGCCCTTTTCTTGAGAAAAGCCAAAATAAACTTTTTTTTTGCTCAAAAGAGTCTTTATATTTTTTTAAATTGATTTTTATCCCACACAAATCCTTTGATCCAACAATATTCCTCCTACTTCTATACCCTAAAGAAAATTATTTATAACAGTTCTTTTTGTGGTGGCAAAGCACTAGATATTGCATGGGGAATGGTTAAAAAGATATGGTATACTAATGTGCTGGATTACCAGTGTGCTGTAAGAAAGTAAATACTTGGATGAACAATACAGAGTGAAGTGAACAGATCAACACAATATGTAAAAACAACTTAAAACAATCTAGTCAATACAATGACGAACAACAAATTCAGAAAACTTAGGATGAATCAGGCTACTTACTACCTCATGATAAAAAGGTGATGGATTCAGAATGCAAATTATCACTTTTTAGGGGAGACATGTTTTCCTAGGTTATGTGTGTGTGTGTGTGTGTGTGTGTGTGTGTGTGTGTTTATAATAGAGTTTTGTTTCTCTTGATTTCTCAGGTGGGGAAAGTGTGGTATTAAGAGAAGTTCAAGATTATTTAGGAAAGATTACTTTTCAAAGTCTGAAAAACAATGAAATGTAATTCAAAAGATTAATTTACTTTCCCTTTATCACTCACTGTTTTTATAAGATACTACTTCCTATTAACTTTCTCCATATGGTTTTATATATCACTTTATATTCTAAAAGTGTTGCCAAGAGAGTCATCTTTCTATAGGTAGGTGATGTCTTTGCTCAATAAAGTGATCTTTAGGTTCTTAAGTTCTATTCATTATGGCAATTGATTTACATTGACTAAACTTCTACATCATTAAAATTAAACTTCCTAAAGGATATTTCCATGTGGAATTCCACCAACACCTAAAATCTCACAACTCTTAACACAGATCATCATAGTTTCCCCTTAAAACTACTAGTCCTGCTTGTTTCACATCTGGCATGGGAACAGAGCCTTGAAAAGCAAAATGCTATGCACTTAAACTTTAACTTAAACATTCACTAGCTATGTCACTTTAAGCAAGTCACTTAACCTCCACAAGACTCAGTTTTTTCATGTTATGAGATGAAGTTAATATAATTACTTAACAGAATTATATAGCTCCTTCATTTTAAAGGAAATAGAGATTCAGAGAGGTTAAGATATTTCCCCAAGTCCCAAAAGAAATAAGCAGCAGAATACTAAATTTAGAAAGAAAATGTGTAAAGTTCTGGCAACACGTGTGTTACTTAAGTGCTTTTAATGACTTCAAGTTTCCCTTGGAAAGTCCATTTTTCTTGTCACCATTATTACTTTGGTGATGTTGTGTGACTGAAGTCATAGAATAGCATAGTGCCCAAAGAAGAGCCAAATCACAAAAAGGGAAACAAGAGAGCCCCATGATAGATGCAAATACATGAACAAAGAAGAATTGTGAAGGAGGAAGAGTGTAAAAGATACCGTCAGAGAGAAGTATGACCACAAGAGAAGCAAAAGTTTTGCAGAAATGGCAAGAGTTAACCAAAGAATGGTCCACATATAACCTGATAATCCAAAACCATATAAAAAGATTCCACTCGCAATGAACAATCTATAAGTCATGGACAAGAAATCCTATAAGATGGAAAAGGTGTTAAGAATGCTATTCAATGATGAGAGCAATGACAGATCTGAGGAAGGACAGTAATGATTTTAAAGCAGAAAGTGCATAACAGAAATGTTGGCTAGCTACTGTGAATACAAAAAGGCAATTTCCAAATTCTTCTCATACCCCTGCTTTCTCTACTAGACTACTACTTTTAATATTCATTATTTCTTACCTAGATATAGCACAAAACTTTAGAAAACAACATTCTTCCCATCAGTCTCTGTACCTCATATCACACAGAAAACTCTGATGGTTTGCTATTTTTTTCCTCTAATAAAATACCAAATACTCAGTACTTTACCACTCCCAACCCCTAATCCACAAAGCATTTTTCCTTTATCACATTTTTCATATCATTTTGCCCCACATTTTTGCACATATTCTCTTTGTCATATTTTTCTTGACATAATGGAGCTTATGCCTCCTGACAATACCAAAATTGTTTTCCAGAACAGTTAAATCCAAACACAATTCCAACCTTGCTTCAGCTTGCTTCTCCTACAATATTTGAAGTTTTTCATCTGACCTAATCTGATAGCTCTAAACTAAAATAAAAACCTCAGAGTGATTGTTTTTAATTTTTACTTATATCTTGTTTTTAACATTATCTTCATTTTTCAGTGTTCTCCCTCCCTTTTTCTCATTCAAATAGAAATAAAAAAAAAAAAACAATTTCAGCACAAGGAACTAACTTATCAAACCAGTCCTACAGTATATGTAAATGTTCCACATTTACAGGTCCCTCAACCCAACAAAGGAGGGGGAGAAGATTCACATTTAATAACTAAAAATGATTTTAATTTTCAATTCTCTCTTTATTTGGAGCACAGATATCAAACTCCCTACCCCCAAACCTTCAAGAGCTCACAGAAAATCAGATTAAAATATATCCAATAAATGTTTAACAAAATAAATAAAATACAATATAAAATAAATATTGATTTGTGGTTTTCTCAGCCAACATGCAGAGAACTTAAACTAAGTTTGACACCACTGATATGGAACTTTGTTTCAACATGATTATTGATAACTTAAAATTTTTTAAATGCCTTTTAATTGACTATTTGACTATGACTTACTCTTCATTATTTACATATTCCATGTATTTTGTGTCCATCAGCATATTTTCCAATAGATCTGTATCAGTGATACATTGTTAAAATGGTTCTCCCAGCCAAATGCTGATCTCCTTCAAATACTGTGTTGACTTTGCTCATGCCAAAGTTTTTTTACAAGTTTATTTTCAAAGTTTATTTAATATGTATACATATATAACCTATATCAACTTGTTTGCTATCTTGGGAAGGGGGGGAGAGAAAAAAGAAGAAAAATCTGAAACTCAAAATCTTTCAAAATTGAATGTTGAAAATTGTAATTGGAAAAATAAAGTGCTATTTTAAATTTTTTATATAAAATAAATGGCTCTTTTTCTGTTCTATTATTTAATCTATTTCTTGTTCAGTAAAGACTAGACATAATTTTGAAAAGAGATATACTCTTTTTCTTTATTCTTTTGATATGACTCTTTCTTCTAATAAGGCCTTAAGATATTAACCTAATTTTTGTTAAACTTCTTACATGATTTCCTGGCATTTTGTTCTAAAGAACATTTGCTCCTAGATCTTGTTTAATAAATGTGTTCTATAATTTTACCTGCCTTCTCAATGGGTAGAGGAAGGGCTAAAGGGAAAGAATTTGTAACTAAAAAAAATGTAAAAACAAAAAAAAAGTAAAAAGTAATTAAGCAGATGCTTTTTATTTTTCTTTTCTATTTTTAAGTAGTACTAAGTATTTTTGAAGATTAATGCTTTATTGTTTGACAATGTCAAGTTCCCTTAACTAATACCTGTTTCATCATTTCTCTTGATACTGTTTATCAAAATAAATTGTATTTTTCCTAGTTCTTAAACCTCATCTTGATAGTTCAATTGACATGGTAATATTATATCTATGTAGATGAATTAATTTAGATGACTATTTTTTTCTATATTACTACAGTTGATCAATGAAGAATCAAATTTTTTTCAATTCTTTATCTCTGGAAAGCATTCTGTGGTTATATACATAAGTCTGAATCATGTCATCACAATTTATTTCATATATAATTTATTATATCTTATAGTTATTTTGAATGCAATTTCTTTTTCTATTTCCTCTTGGAGGGTTCAAGTTACTACTGGATACTCTGATAAGTGTGTGTGTGTTTATTATTTTATTTAGTTTTATAGTCTAATCTGTTGGGTTATCTGAATAAACCTGCATGTGAATGGACAAATAAATGAATGAAAAACCATTATTAAACATTATTAGAGATATCAACTAAAGCAAGGATAATTCATGAACTAAAAGATTCTAATAAAGGATAATACATACTAGGGGGACTACCAGGCAGAGAAATCAGTGGAATAGTTATAAGAAGTTACTGGAAGTTACTGACACAGCCTTCCCAAGAATGATAGTGGCAATATGATTACTATTCTCAAAGCTAGAGTAAACTAGAGTAAAGTAGGGGTAGGGTAACTGAGGCCAGATGTACACAATGCTCACCAATAAAAGTCCAGGACATACATGTAAGAACATCAATATAAAGTAGAGGAGAACAGATGGCAGGGGGCAAAGATGGCCAGCAAATAGTTGCTTAGAGCCATAATTTTATCTCTTTGCCTATGTAATATGATTTATGCCTAGTTTTCCTGATACAAAACCAATCCAGCATTTCTAGTATAAAATAAATCTTGTCATACAATATTAAGTTTTAAAATTACAACAGCCACTGCAAATGATTAATCTGTAGTTTTCTTTCTCTTCTTCATTGTTTCTTCTCTAGCCAAAAACTACTCATTTACCTCAGAATGAGCCTGGTAAAATGTTTTCTCATTTTTGAAACCAACTTAATTGGAATAAGTTGTTCCTGAAATGTTTTATAAAATTTACTTTTAAATCCTCGCACAAAAAAATTTTAAGAATCAAGACTCTTTGTGAATTTATTTCTTTAATTTTTGATTCTGAGTTTAGAGTGTCCAAATTTTTTAATTTTTGCTTTATTTTTTTCTAAATATAAATTTTACTTAATTTAATGGTTTTGTTGGTATAATAATGCAAAAATTATTTTGCGGTATTTCTGCCTATATTTTTTCTCCATGTGTTATGAATGCTAATTTATCATTTTGCAAATTTAGGTTTTTTCCTCTTTTTTTAAGTCTAATTATCAGAGATTGGTTTGTCTATTTCTCTATTTTTAAAGTCAGCTCATTTTTTTTATCAGCTTTGTCATTTGTACCTCTGCCAGTTTACAGGCAAGGAAAATGCATGGGGGGGGGGGGGTAAGGTGATGTGTCTTTATCCCAGTCCCTAACCAGGAAATTAGTCGTTTATCTAAGTCAACATAACACTGTCTTACAACAAACCATTGCTTCTCCACTGGAAGTCCACAGGTATTAGGCAATTTTGTCTTCTGGGACAGATTTGATTCTTTGCTATATTTAATACTCCATTATTCCAGAATAGGTTCCAGAGAAGGGCACCTTGAGGGAACCTTTCATATAAACATCTTTGCCAGAGGTCCCACAAAAATCTCTGCCCATTATCAAGTCCAATGGTCTTTTCTCAATCCTCATCCTTCTTACCTCTCTGAAACATGACAATGTTGACCACATTCTCCAAGATACTTTTTTTTTCCCACTTGTTCTGTTCTGGTTTTCCAATCTGCCAGTTTTTCAGAGTTTCTCTTGCTAGATCATAATCCACAAAGCACACCTTACTTATGGTGTACCCCACATTCTGTGCTGATCTTCTCTCCACACTCTCTTGGTGAACACATTAAAACCTAATGGGCTCAATTATGATCCCTGCACAGAATTCTATTTGATTTATTTATCAGCTCTGGTCTCTCTCCTGAGCTCCATGTTTGGATTTCAAACTCTGTTAGTATATATGTAGAGTATTTTAAACACTCACTGAAATTTTAAGCTTTAAGAGTTTATATTTTATATTTAAGATCATAGGATCACTGATATACAACTACAGTTCTAGAAAAGTAGTTCCCAAAGAGTTTGATCTCAGGATCCCTCTCTTAAAAATTGATGATCCCAAATACTTTTGGTTTAGCTGGGTTCTATCAATTTTTACCATATTAGAAATTAAAACTTAAAATTTTGAAATATCTATTAATATATTTTAAAAATAAATTCATTATATGTTGAAATAGTGTATTCTTATTTAAAAATAACTATTTCCCCAAAAAAAGATTAAAGAAAGGCATTATTTTACATTTTCTTGAAAATTAAGTGTCTGAGGTCTGATTTGAATTCAGGTCTATCCATTGTGCCACTACGCAAACAACCTAGGTATCGAACACATGGTGAACACACATGTATGCACGTATATATATTAAATGGAGATTTAAAGCAAAAGGACTAGGCTTTACAAGAACTGGGAAAGGTTTCATGCAGAGGATGGAGCTTTAATAGAGACTTGAAGGAAACCACAGAAACTGGAAGGTAAAAAACAATTTTTATTTTTAAGCAAATGTAAAAGAACCTATATATGTTCGTAGTCTCAATAAAAGTTTGGCAAATTTCTCTGAATGAATATTCACACACAGAAATTACTTTAAACAAGACCATGTCTATATTATGAAACTACGGTGAGATTTGACCAGATTCTTTTCTCCTTTTCAGATTTAAATTCTTCTACAACAAATATCAGAAGAAAAAAAATCTCTAAAGGGACAGTTATTTTCAAATGACTACAAAAGGTAAATCTAGAACAAATAAATGACAGATCTAAAACAAGTAAGTGAAATCACTCAGAGGACAGATTGATGTTTCTGCTATAGGAAAAAAAAAACTCAAATGAGAAGCTTTCAAACCAACTGGAATACAATTTGAAATAGGGCATTTTCGAATCCTGGAAATATTCAACTTTCAAAGATACTACAAAATAGAATTCTTGTCTGGAGTACGAAATCTGACTATTCCAGGAATCTTGCAGTCAATTCTAATAATTCAACGGAGCAATTTCTTGTTTTGTTTTGATTTTTGCAAGGGATGGGGTTAAGTGACTTGCCCAAGGTCACACAGCTAGGTGATTATTAAGTACCTCAATACACATTTGAACTCGAGTCTTCCTGACCAGGGTCAGCGCTCCATCCACCGCGCCGCCTAGTTGCCCTGCATGGTGCTGTATCTAATCCCCCCCTTTTTGAATCTGACCTTAATACTACTGCTTTTACTATGTCACCAAAAACATACAAAGGCAATCAAATCCAAAACTCTTAGCCTGATGTCCATGATTCTTCACAATGCGATCACATTTTAACTAATCATTTCCCAATATTTACCTTACCTTAACCAATTTTTATTTCATTAATCCAAAGTCATTCCAGTCAATTCAGTACTGTAATAATCATCCAAATACACGATTCACTCTTCCATCTAAATCTTTTGATTCATAATATGCTAGCTCCTTGGCATTATCTTCCTTGGTTCCTGTCCAGACCCTCCCCCTCCCCATCAAATCCCACACTCAAGCCCACAATGATTTATTTTCTAACTATTTCTCTCCTACAGCTCTAATTATATATTCCACTCAACCTGATACATAACTTTTAACTGTTTCATTTGTTTGTGTTTTTCCTTTTGAGAATGCTTCAAACTCTTTACTAACATAGTAAATGCTCAAAGCAAATGTACTAATTGAACTAAATTAGAAAAATTAAGACTATAAAAATTTTTTAGGGAAAAATAATGTAATTAAGTACTGATTTGTTTTAAAGTTTAAAGGGAAGAGCATTCACAATAACTTCACAATTGCTGAACTTAACACGACTATCCTTCTGTGTGTCTTTTCTCCTTCTAAAAAAGAATCTCAAACAACAAAATGTAGAAATGTTTTCTCCTTTAAATGTCAACCTTTAAACTATTAGGGCAGCTAGTTGGTGCATCGATCCTGGAGTCAGGAGTTCAAATTCCGTCTCAGACACTAAATACTTAGCCGGTAAGCCTGGACAAGTCACTTTACCCCATTGCCTTGCAAAAAAGAAAAGTTTGGGAAATTGCTGAATCAAACAATAATATTTTAATGGAATACTACTGCACTGTAAGGAAGAACAAATCTTAAGATGATGGAAAAAACATAGATTCAGATGAATTGATGCAGTCAAGAAAGACCACAAGAACAATATATAAAATTCCTATTAACAATGTAAATGAAGATAACATTAAAAGCAACAAATTTAGATTGAATATACTGAACATAGCTGGTAATGAATTAATGAAGTTCAAGCATATGTAATTCTTTTAAAGAAATAGAAAACTACAAAAATGGAATGCTTATCAGTTGCCTTTCACACCCACTCCATAAATATTGATTTACTTTAAGGCTTTGTATTGATGAACCCTCTTCCCTTTTCTCTATACTCTCTCCTGGTTCTCATTAAAAAAGTTATCTGCTAGCCATCAGGTTATCAGTCATTAGAATTGAGATTATTAGTCTTTACTTGTTACTTGTCAAAGAGAAATTATCATTTATCATGGACAGCTAAAGTCCTTTCCACTTCCAAGATTCTGTTTCTATGACATTTTTACTTGGATCACTTGAAGTTATCTTATGGTCAACTGGTCTAATGACCTTAAACAAGTAAAAAGCATTGTATTTACACCCTTAGCATCAATATACTCATTTGTCCAAACTAAAGTCTCTTGAGTTCAGTAAAAAAATCAAGACTTGACTCCTGAGTTTTGTACTCTTTCTATTAATCATGCTACTTTTACTTTGTATATCTCTGTTACATATCTTAAAAAAAGAAAAATGTGATGGAAAGTGAATATCTGGAGAAATCTGCCAAAACTTTATTGATACTTTGCTTAAGTGTGAATTCAAATATAATTACTTTAAATCTTCCCAGGACAAGCTCCTCCTACCAGACTCCTACATTAACTTTGAAAGCTTAGCTAATTTTTTTTTAAACATTGATCTCTTTGGCTGTTTACTTAGTTAAGCCCATGGACCTATTCACAAAATGTTTTTAAATACATAAGATTACCAAGAAGACTAATTCTATAAATATAATTAACATATTTTTTGAGAGCTAGTTAAGTGTCTGAGATCAGATTTGACTTCAGATCTTCTTGACTCTAGGGTCAAAGTAATTTACTGTGCAACCTAGCAGTCCTTAATAATATTTTTTAAAATCTAGATTTACAGAGTATTCTAGGTTAAAAAAAAAAATCCTGGCTTAGGTCAAAATGATACAATTAATTTCAGTTTATTTAACTTCAAGTTTCATAGTTCACATTATATCTACAATAGGAGAAGGGGAAAGGAAATCACTGCAGTACACCTAGAATGAAAGCAAAGGATGTTTCATATCCTCAAATCAACATGATCTTGTTGAACATCCTGTACTCAATAATCAAAAATCCTAAAATGTTAGAGCAGGAAGGGGCCTTAGAGATTATTTAGTCTAATCCCCTCATTAAATTTATTCATTTAATAGATACCAAATAATAGAAAAATAATGGGGAATAAGAACTAGACCTGTGATTTCACTGGTATAGTGAGCTCCATGAATGAGGAAACTCCCTCTCTACCAGTGCAGGTTGGCACCCTCTCTGCAACTTAACAGTCTTACAGAGTTGCCTAGGGCACTGAGAGGTTAAGTGACTTACCCAGGGTCACACAGTATATGTCAGAGGCAGGACTTGAACCCAGGTCTTCCTGGCTCCAAGGCCAGCTCTCTGTCCACTACGCCATGCTGCCTCTCCAAAAAAAACAAAAAAATATTTTATATATACACATATACATTCATATAAACAACTTTTAAAAATAAATTTCATTGTAACAAAGTTTTCACCTATTTTCAAGTCGCAATAAACATTCCTCCAGAGTTTACAGTCTTCCTATATTTCAGTAGGAGAAAAAAGTGAAGGATGCAGAAAGTCTGGGATATCTGGCCACCAGAGATTCCAAGAATTATATGGCATGAGTCAGAAAAAATGAGGGCCCACTTGGATTCAATGGTTTATTTCAGTCATGTGACTTTGGAATGATATCTGCAATCACTGTGAACCAAAAGAAATATAACTACTGTACTTCTTGTAAAATCTAGTATAATATTCTAATGCAAAAATTAGAGATCTTAAAAAAAGAGAAGAGTTATATGTGAAAGATGCACACCATACACTAAGTTATCTGTCTTTATCTTTTTTCAACACCAATAAATGGTGTTCTTTTGTTGCCCCATAATTTTATGGTTCCAAAAGAGTTGAAAAGGTTGGTTAAGGTTTGAAGGAATCAAGGGTGATTATTGTCACTAAGGGACATCAAAGCACTGCACTAAATACTGGGAATTTAAATAAGCTTAAATTCTAACTGGGGAAAGGGAAAAAAAGACTACATACATAGTTGTACATTATTCAAGGAATGGTGAATTCACAGGGATGGAGAATGGAGCCATAAAGGAGATAATGATCATGCCCATTCCAGAAGCAACGGTAGCATTTATTTGATTAGTATTTCCAGTGGATAAAGAGGAAATAAGAGTATATATTTGATGACACAAAAAAACCAGTTATTAAGTGTTTACAATGTATAAAACAGGAAGATAGTGTAGTGAGAGACTAGGGAGGGCAGGTCAAATGCAGTCTCACCAGTTGTCCTTCTTCTCCTTTCTTCTGTGTCATTCTTCCTCACTACATGTGAATCATTCCTATTGATTCAACTGCTCATATGCTCCCAAATCTATAGATCTAGTTCTGTCTCCCCCCAAATGCAGTCCTGCTTCTCCATTTGTCTCTGGCTGTTGACAGTTATACCATAATGTAACATTCATATCTCAAACTCCACATCTAAATTGAAATATTTAATCCAAACCTACTTTGCCATTTTTATTGAAAACACCATCATTTTTTCAGCAAAGACTGATGCCTTTGACTTGTTCACTCTCCCTCAGCTTCCCACTTCCACTAAATTTCCAAATCCTGTCAATTCTACTCCCAATCAAGACATCAATAAGTTTAGTGTTAGACTCTAGATAGAGATTCAAAATGAAGGCACTCCCTGTCTTGAGGAAGCTTACCTTGTGCTAGAAGGACATATGTTCACAGACACATACTATATAATTTTTAAAGAAATAAATAATGATGGCAGGAAAACGTACTAACAATTGGGGAAAGTGAGGAAAGGCATTTTGAATGCAATGCATTTGAGCCTAGGAAAGAACTAGAGATTTCAAGAGACAAAGTCTAAGAATAGAGATAGAAAGCAGTAAAAATATAAATAGAAATACATTCTCTCTGAGTTTCAGTTTCCCTTGTCACATGTGAGGTTGTGGACCTGCAGTCCTCACATTCGACAATCTTCCTTGTCTTTTCCAATTCTACCTCTACATGATCATAAGACTAGACTACCTCGAACTGTTTAACCCTTGATGCTCAGTACTTCAAATCTTCTATTCCAGTATCCCCATGTCTCCAAAGCTCATTCCATTCATAACATTCTTCAATTCTCAGTCCCTTCACCTCAGCAAGGCTCAGTTTCCCACTGTATCAACTGAAATCCTTAAATTGAATGATTTCTAAAGCTTTGGCATTCTCTAACCCTCATGGTCTTCTCCTTGAGGATTTCTCATACCTAAGTTCTTTGATTCAAAGAGTTGTAAATTCCTTTCTTGTGTGTCCTACTTTGTACCTTGGATACTTTCACTTCGTCCTACCTGTCCTGTACTGGCAATGAATGCTCACAAGTTAATCTAGGTCTTTGCTGGTGTTCAACAGGTCTACCTTTCCCCAAATAAACTCCTCAATTCTCCACATATCCAGTTCAAACCTCTTCTTCCCTCTCCAAAACAACTTCACAACACTTCTCATATAATGTGGATAGGCTAAATACAAGAGTTCTTGATTATAAAAATTTCCTTTTAACTTCTATTTATCAGTGCTCTATAAGCTTAATTCCAATGCATACATGTATTTACAAGGATAGAATACCTTTTAAAATTATTCTCTCAATCTAACTTCACTTAATTCATACCACAGCATATGTAAATCAATCCAAATTATTGAGTTTTTAATAAATTCAAGCAATTTACTGAATCTAATGACTCAAATAAAAATGTTCATTAAACAATTAAAATTGTCAACGGAACTATAAACTTTGATTAACTAGAACTCTAAATAATTTTTAATATGTCTTTTAGAGAAAAGAAAAAGAATAAAAATTTTTGATTAAATAACTCTTTGATTTAAGTTAAAAATTGCCAGTGTGAGTTAATTAAGGACAAATTCAGCTCGATATATATTTCTGGAAAATCTTTTAGGAAAGGGAAAAAACCCACCTCTACTAAAACATAAAAATTAGTAAAATTTTTAACTAGAAACAATTAATATTTTAAAGTTTTAGATTGTTTAGAAAATTTAATCTATTTTATCACCATATCCTTAAATAATTCTTCAAACAGTGAAACATATATAGACATTGAAGCTATTTATAGCAATTCAAAAAATGCTCCACTAATATTCAGACAAATTCAAATTAAAGTAACTTTCATATCCATTAGATTGGCAAATTACCCCCCCCCCCAAAGAGAAGGAAGATGACAAATACAGGAGCGAATACAGGTAAACTAGCATGTTGATGTACTATTAGGGGAGCTGTGAATTGGTACAGTCACTCTGGAACTACATCGTAAAGTTACTAAAAAGTCCCTTTGACCCAGGGATACCACTACTAAGACTATATTTGAAAGACATCAAAAAAAAAAAAGAGGAAAAGGTTCTATATGTACAAAAAATATTTAAAACATCTCTTTTTATGATGGCATTGTATTTGAAATTAGAAGGGGAAGACCATCCCTTGGGGAAAAATAAAATAAAGTATATTAGTATATTTAATACCACAGTTTGAGATAAAAAATACACTTAGAAAACATTGAGATACTCCTCTGAGAAAAGAGGCAAAAAAAAAGTTTATTTACTTTTCTGAAGAGAAGGGCACACTCCAAGTCCCAAGGAGCTGCCCTAAACTGACAGTCAAGCAAAATTATATGGCCTAACATGATCCCCCTCCTCCTCCTCCCTAACTTATCTCTCTGTCAACTCCTGGGTTAGTCTTCAAAGTTACATTCTACTCATGAAAATCTACCCCTAGCAATAATGAAAAGAATGAAAGGTTTTCATAAAATATTATCTCATCATCCAGATTGTGAGAATAACCTTCAGGATTATAACTATCTTAATGAACTACTGTCTATGTTTAATAAAAATAGGTTTATCATAAAGTTATGAACTCGTCTTGGAACGCAAGGTCTTTCTTAGGAAGTCTATTATACTCCCAGTTAGTAAAAATATTATCAGAAAACAGGTGGTGTTACAAATCTCATCTAGAATGCAAAGTCTGTCTTCTAAGAATAATGGTTTATTTTTCTTAATATTTCTTAACCTGGAGAAGACTTCATTAGGAATATTAATGCTAAGAAGGTTTTATTGGAAATATTCCACTCATGTAGAAAGCCAGAAACTAGAATTTCTTTACTTCTCGAAAGGCTTTTCTTTCATTAAAAAAATCTTTAGACTAGTTGCTATTTATTTATTGCAAAGATATCATGGTGAAGAACTTAAGAATAGATAACAGGAATTTCTTGTAGAAAAGTTTCCTGATTAGTTGGACTAGCTCACATTTAACACAAAGTTAATATTAAGAATCTATGACTGTGAGAAAGTAGAGTCAAATGGCAAAGTGGTAAGAAGTAATGTGGTAAGCTGCCTTCCACAAACTCCTCCTCATTGATCTAGAAAATTCACCAAACCAAATATTGACAGGAACATTTAAAAAAAATTACAATGATTAGCTCATTCAGCCTAATTCAGCACTGGGAAACACATAGGAAGGTCTATAGAAAGCAGGACCAGGGTTGAACCAAGAATACATGTGAACAGAGCATTCCAGCAGAGGAGTAAGTGTCAAGGAAAAGAAGGTCCCAGTCTCATGCCAAGCTGGGGATTGTGACAGAGGGAAACTGACAACTTTACCACCACCTATCCAGTTGTGCATCACAGATACAGGGCAGAATAATAAGAATACCTGTACATAGGGGTGGTGTTCCCAAGCCAGGAGTCCCTGAGTGGTAAAATGAGAAAAGAGGAAGTTCAAAAGTGAGCAGCATCTGTGATTTGGCTCAGATCCCAAGCGCAGAGCAGGGTTTCCTTTTAACATCTAGACCAACCTGCAAAGAATAATCAAGGCAGGAAATTCAGACCAAAGAGCAGCCTATAACTGTGCCACTCTGGACCAATACAGCTTTTCCACCTGGCTGAGTTTAGACAATGCTACTAGTTCTCAGAACCAAACCTAGGTCAAGAACTTATAGATCTCAAACCAGGAGAGCTACCTTTGCCCTGGATCAGGGAAGCAATGATAGTCCAGGTCTCCAGTTCATCCATGAGATCCTAGAATAACACAATACATTCAGTACCCCAAGAATGAAACAACAGGCCCAGCCCAGATCTTTCCTCCTATGGCAGAGTCCAGCCCTAATATCAAATCTAAAGTGAGAAAGTAGGCAAGAAGAATTGTAAAACAAAAAAAGAATAGCACCACAATGTGTTACTATGATGGCAGGAATATACGAGGCACAAACCACAGAAGAGAAGGACTCTAAGACATCTATAAACAATGAGAGAAAAACAAAGCTTGGGCACAAACTCAATTAGAGTTCCTGAAAGAGTTGAAGCACGAGCTTTTTTAAAAAGGTTTAAATGATTATATAAACAGAATCAGAGCACTTGAAGAAAAAATTGGAAAGAAAATGAGAGCTAGGAAACAAAGAACTGGAAAAGGAATTAACAGCTAGGAACAGTAGGTTTAAAATCTTGTCCAAGCAACAGACTTCATAGAGAATATTGACTTCTTGAGGCAAGAAGGAATATGCTGACACAAATAGCTGAAAATATACAAGAAAACATAAGGTATCTCATGGTAAAAACAGTATGTTTAGAAAAGAGATCAAGGAGAAATAAAATAAGAATCATTGGACTATCTGAGTACAATGTCCAAAAATAAAAGACCCCTAGAGGGGTGGCTAGGTAGTGCAATGGATAGAACACCAGCCCTGTAGACAGGAGGACCTGATTTCTAATCTGGCCTCAGACATTTAATAATTACTAGCTGTGTGGCCTTGAGCAAGCCGCCTGACCTCCTTGCCTTGCAAAAAAAAAAAAAAAACCTTAAAAAAAAGAGCCTAGATAGTATAGTTAAGAAATCTTAAAACTGTCCAGATTTCTTAGAACCAGAGGACTAAGTAGAAACAGAAAACATCTAGTCATTTCCCGAAAAGAACCCAAAAATGTTAACTTTAAGAACCATCACAACCAAAACCCCATTTCCAAGGACAAAGAAAAAAAAACAACAAAAACAACCTAAAAGAAAAAATTCAAGTACTGAGGAAGTCAGGATCAGACACACTTCAGCAGTCAACACTACAAAACAAAGGATAACTTAGAATATGAAATTCCAGAAGGCAAAGGATGATATATAGTCAAGAATAAGTTGCCCAACCTAACAGTATATTGCTAATAATTTTTGTCCTTCATTTCAAAGAAGACCTCATGCCATGACAAGCACTGAATTGGATTTGAGTGAAGGGATACTGCGCTAAATTCACTTTCTCCTCCAGAGTCATCTGGATCCAAGGCAATTAGGATTAAGTAACTTGCCCAAGGCCACACAGCTAGTTAAGTGTCAGAGGCTGGATCTGAATTCCTGTCCTCCTGTTTCCAAGCCAGTGCTCTGTCCACTGTGCATAACACTACAGAGGGAAAAAAAGAAAAAATAGAACCTTTAATGAAATAAAGGCCTGACAGTCATTCCTGCTAAGACCAGAGAAGCAAAAAACTTTGAAGATCAAACACAGGATGAAAAAGAAACATAACAAGATAAATATGAAAGGCAAATGATAAGGAAATTGAAATATAAGGAGATGATTATATGTGTCCCCTCTGAACCTTCTTAACATTTGGATTCATAAAGGGAATCCAATTAATCCAAGTTTGAGAGTGGTTCCATTATGTCTAATGATCTTTAAAAAAAAATAGAAAAAGACAGAAAAAGGAATATTTTGAAGAGAAAAGATCTCACAATCTGAGTGCATAGATAGCAACATAAACAAGGAGAAAGGGTGTAAGGGAAGAGGGATCAGATGATGCTCAAATCTTATCATCCAAACTTGTCAAAAGCACACAAACACACATAGAGATTGGTATGGAATACATTTCATTTAACAAGGAAATGAGGGAAGGAAGAAAACAGGAAGAGGAATTACAAAGAGGACAGATTAAGGGAAGGATGAGTCCTAAGGAAAACAAATTCTAAAGATATAAAAAAAATATTTATAGATCTTTTCTGAGGTGACAAAGAATGGGAATCTAAGAGGATGTCTGGATTAAAAAACATCCTATCATATAAATGAAATGGAATACTATTGTTTTGAACTCTTATCAGTTTAATGACCAATCAAGATGTCAGTTCTAATGATGAAATAGTCTACTGAAAAAGGTGAAAGATTCAGAGTGCAGAATGAGGCAGGTTTTGGGGGGGACATGGATCAACGGACATTTCGTTTGACTGAACATGCATGTTTATAATGCAATTTGTTATCCTGGGTTCTCAACTGGGGTAATGGGGAGATTGGTGGTGAGAAGGCATATTCTGGCTGATTAAAACAAATTAAAAAAAATTTTTTTAAGGTTAATAAGGACTAGGATACACATTTTTTTTTTTGCCAGTGGTTAGCAGACAGGAGTAGGGTATGATAAAAACAATAACAATAAAAACCTATGATTAACTTCATGAATTTCTGCTGAAATTAATCTATTGACTAATTCCTAACCATTATTCAAAATAAGCTAATGCTACATGGTAAAATTCAGACACTTCTAAGCACAAAATTGCTCCATGATTTGGCTCAAAATATCTTCTGAATGCTATTACCAAATAACCAGCTCCCCAAATCCCCCAATCTAACCCAAAAGTTCTTCAATTTCTTTTCTCCATGATCGTTGTGGTTTTTTTTTGCAAAGCAATAGGGTTAAGTGACTCCAGGGCCAGTGCTCTATTCATTGCACAACCTAGCTGCTCTCTGTCTCCATGATCTTGCTCTGTTACAACTACCTAAAACGTATCTCCCCCTTTCCCTGACTTAAAAAAAAAAAATTATTTATCCTGCAAAACCACAGTAAAAATGCTACTTTTCCACAAAACCTTTCCTTACTGGCCCAACCTTTGGTTAATATATTCACCAAATATTTACCAAGTTAGCCAAGTGGCTACTATGAAGTATTCCATTCTTTCCCCCTCCTTTCTATACTTTCATCTCCGTAAACAGCAGGTTCAATGATACTTCATAAACAGATTACTCCCAAATCTATAAATCTAGTCTTAGTCTCTATTCCTGAACTTTAGTCCTGAATCACTAATTGTCTACTGGAATTTAACAATGTTCATTAATTTTATTACCCAAATTCATTGCTCTTCCACACTTCCTTGTTACTGTCAAATTACTACCCTCCAAGTCATCCAGTTTCACACAAAATCAAGTGTCATCCTCTACTCTTCAATCTCACTTAACCCTACATATCCTTTTGTTAATCTTGTCGTTTTTTACCTCCCCATCTCTCCATTCACACAGTCACCAATCTGCTTATTACTATGACTTTTTGCCTATATTACTGCACTTCTAATTGGTTTCCTTACCACAAGCTTCTCCACTCCAAGTCATCTTCCATACTGCTGCAAAGGATGATTTTCCTTATATATTCATCAGCTCTATCAACACTACAGCCCCACACTATCCTTCTCTTCCTTCTCACTAAACTCAAATTGCTCCCTATTTGTTTGAAATATAAATTTGTTGAAATTTTGTTGAAATGTAAATTTCAACTAATCCATTTAAAAGTTCTTCCCTAGTTTACCTGTCAGATCTATGGAAAGGGAAGCAGTTTATGACCAAAGAAGAGATGGAAAACATTGTCAAAGACAAACTAGGTAATTTTAATTACATTAAAAGGCTTTTGCACAGACAAAACCACTGCAACTAAGATCAAAAAAAAATTGTAATAAATGGGAAAACAGTTTTTACACCTAGTATTTCTGACAAAGGACTCATTTCTAAAATATACAGACAACTGAGTCAATTTTTTAAAAAACATGCCATTCCCCAATTGACAAATGGTGAAAGGATATGCAAAGGCAATTTACAGATGAGGAAATCAAAGCGATCCATAGTCATATGAAAAATTGCTCTAAATCGCTACTGATTAGAGAAATGTAAATTAAAGTATCACACACCTCTCAGACTGGCCAATATGACCAGAAAGGACAATGATCAATGCTGGAAGGGATATGGGAAATCTGGGACACTTAATACATTGCTGGTGGAGCTGTGAACTCATCCAACCTTTGTGGAGAGTAATCTGGAATTACACCCAAAGGGCAACAAAAAATGTGCATACCTTTGAACCAGCAATACCACTACTGGGTCTATACCCTGAGGAGTCATGAAAAAGGGTAAAAACATCACTTGTACAAAAACATTCATAGCAGTCTTGTTTGTGGTGGCAAAGAATTGGAAATTGAGTGAATATCCATCAATTGGGGAATGGCTGAACAAGTTATGTTATACGTACACTATTATGTTATATGTTATATGAACACTATTCTTCTATTAGAAACTAGGAGGGATGGGAAGTCCGGGAAGCCTGGAAAGACTTGCATGAACTGATGCTGAGTGAGATTAGCAGAACCAGAAGAACATCGTATACCCTAACAGCAACATGGGGGTGGATGATCAACCTTAATGGACTTGCTGATTCCATCAGTACAACAATCAGGCACAATTTTGGGGTATTTGCAATGGAGAATACCATATGTATCCAGAGAAAGAATTATGGAGTTTAAATAAAGACCAAAGACTATTACCTTCAATTTAGGAAGGAAAAAAAAAAAACACATTATCTTATTATGTAATTTTGCTATCTCTTATATACTTTTATTTTCCTTAAGGATATGATTTCACAGTCATCACATTCAACTTAGATCAATGTATACCAAGGTAAAGACTAACAGACTGCCTTCTGTGAGGGAAGGGGGAGGGAAGCAAGTTTAGGGGGAAAATTACAGAATTCAAAATAAATATTTATTTTAATATATATAATTCCTTCAAACATCACCTTCTGCAAGATTCCATCCCCAACCCCCAGGCACTAGTGCCTTCCCCTTCCTACTACTCATGTCTCATGTACACACACATTGACTCCTCTATTAGCATGGCATCTCCTTGAGGAATTATTTCACTTTCTCTGTATTCACAGCACTTAGCACTATGAAAGCATTTAATAAATGCTTGAAAACTGATTTTGAATGCCTAATGTGATTAGCATAGTGTTGCTTGTTCTAATCTGTTCAATAAAGGGTTAATTTCAATAAGCATGATGACAAAATTGGCATTGTTACTTAAAAAATACTAAAATGATAAAACATGCTATAAATTAAGATTTATTTTCCCCATTATTAATTCAACACCTAATAGTTTCCTTCAATATTAAAATTAACAGATCAGATTATTTACTAGGAAAAACAAAAGGTAAATTAGCTGTGTTGAGGGGCAGCTAGGTGGCGCAGTGGATAGAGCACCAGCCCTGGATTCAGGAGAACCTGAGTTCAAATCAAGTCTCAGACACTTAATAATTACCAAGCTGTGTAGCCTTGGGCAATCCACTTAACCCCATTGCCTTGTTTAAAAAAAAGAAAAAACAAGGACAAAAAAAAGTTAGCTTTGTTGATCCTGAATATACCATTATTTTGGTAAACCTATTCCTTAGCTATAAAAGGGGCTTCACTAGAAAAATCCTAAAGTCACTTTCTTCCCTAAAATTCTAGGTTATTTCATACAGAATATTTTGTAAAAGGTTTAATTCATTTAATCCTGGGATCAACAAATTATAGCCAGAGTCAAATCTGGATTTATATTAAAATGTAAAAGGCTGGGGGCAGAGCCAAGATGGTGACAGGAGAGGACCTTCTCTCATTTGATCTGGTGCAAAACTTATAAATTAAGGACTCTAACTACATTTTCAAGAGACAGAACCCAGAGGAATCCAGTGAGGGAAATCTCCAACCCATAGTAACCTGGAAAAGAGCGGAAAGGCTCTGCTCCACAGGGTCAGAGGGGCGGCCCACCAGAGGGGTGGCCCACCAGAGCAAAAGAACTTCAGCCTCCCAGAGGCAGCCCCAGGGAGCTGGGAAGTGTGGCTCACAGCAGCGGGGGAGTCTCCTGATCTACACCCTGGGGAGCACCAGGCATAACTTGGGGGAACAGTGGGGGGACCTCTGCCAGAGTGAGCACCAGAAACTCAGCCCTCAGGACACACAGCAAGCAGCTAGGTCCCTGGCAGCTCAGATCCAGGAAACAGAAGCAGGCGAAGCCAGTAAGCAGGAGCCCCTAGGGCATGAGCCCATTGAACCTAGGGAGGGGAGTGAAAAGAGAGACTGCCTAGCTCTGTGCTCTGTCCCTGGAATAGGACTCTGGGGCTCTGACCACAATCAGATCCTCATTGCAGTCTAGGCCCCCCCATAGAACAGCAGCCCCCCCCCACCTCAGCCCCATGGCAGAGGGGCGCGCTTATGGTCATTCATAGACCAGGAGGGAGGACAGAGCCTCACACATGGAGATCCTTGTGGGGGTGTCCCAAAAGCTCAGGAAGCACCCCAAAACCAGGCTCAAGCTGGTAATGAGCAAACAGAGAAATAAGAGGAACACTATTGAGAAATATTTTGCCTGTGAGCCCAAGAAGGATCAAAACACTCAGTCTGAAGATGAGGAAGCACAAGCTCCTGCATATAAAGACTCCAAGAAAAACAGAAATTGGGCTCCGGCTATGACAGAGCTCAAAAAATACTGAAAATCAAATGAGGGAGATCCAAGAAAAATTGGGAAAAGAAAAGCTCTCTCAGGAAAACAAATCCTTCAGACAAAGAATGGAACTGAGGGAGATTGCTGATTTTACAAGAAATCAGGACTCAATACTTCAAAACCAAAAGAACAAAAAATTAGAAGAAAATGTGAAACATCTCACTGAAAAAACAACTGATCTGGTAAACAGATTCAGGAAAGATAATTTTAAAATTTTTGGAATACCTGAAAGTCATGACCAGGAAAACAGCCTTGACATCATTTCCAAAGAATTATTACAGGAAAATTACCCTCATATCCTAGAAGCAGAGGGCAAAATAGAAATTGAGAGAATCCACCCATCTCCCCAAGAAAGAGAACCAAAAAAAAAAAAAAACCCCAACCCCCAGGAACATTACAGCCAAGTTCCAGAACTCCCAAGTCAAAGAGAAAATATTACAAGCAGCCAGAAGGACACAGTTCAAATATCGTGGAGTTGCAGTCAGGATCATACAGGACTTAGCAGCAACTACATTAAAAGCTCGTAGGGCTTGGAATATAATATTCTGGAAGGCAAAAGAGCTTAGAATGCAACTGAGAATCAACTACCCAGCAAAACTGAAGGTCTTCTTCCAGGGAAAAAGATGGACTTTCAATGAACCAGGGGAATTTCAAATGTTCCTGTTGGAATGGCCAGAGCTGAACAGAAGGTTTGATCTTCAAATACAGGACTCAAGTGAAGCATAGACAGTGGAGGTGAAGAGGAAAATATGAAGGACTTAATGATGATGATGAACTACATGTATTCCGGTATAGAAAAAGGATACTGATAATACTCATATGAACCTTCTCATTTAATAGAACAGGTAGAAGGAGCTTTTATAGATGAAGCACAGGAGAAAACTGAATTTGAAGATATATTGTGGTGTAAAAACGAAGTCAATAGATAAAAGGGAAATGTAATGGGAGAAAGAAAAAGGAGAGGAGGGATAGGCTAAGATATTTCATATAAGATTTTTCTTTATTACAATGAGCTATTGCAATGATATGGAATGGGGGAAGGCAAGGGGGAATGAGGGAATCTTTGCTCTCATCAGAGGTGGCTAGGAGAGGAAACAGCATATATACTCAATGGGGTATAGGCATCTGGAGTAAGAAGGGGGGGATGGAGGAGGGGGGGGATGTGAATGAAGGAGGAAAGGATGGACCATGGGGGGAGAGTGGTCAGATAAAACACATTTTCTTTTTTACTTCTTGCAAGGGGCTGGGATTGGATGGCCTGTCCAGGACCATAGGGCCAGGTGGATGCTGGGTAAGGGGTGGTATGTGGGTTTGGGGCCTCTTGGCCCCAGGGCTGGGGATCTGTCTGCTGTGCCACTCAGCTACCCTACAGCAGAGTCAGAGTGAAAGAAGAGAGAAAATAAAGTACATGGTAGTAGAGAAGTATGAATGGAGGGAGTTGAGATCAACAATGGCAACAGTGGAAAAATATGGAAGTAACTTCTGTGATGGACTTACCATAAAGAATGTGAACCACCCGTGACAGAGCTGGTGGTGTTGGAAAACAGACTGAAGCTCATTTATTATCATCATCATCATCATCATCACTATTATTATTATTATTCTCTGGGGGGTGTTGCAGGGCAGATGAGATTGGGTGGCCTGCCCTTGGCCACACAGCTGGGTGATTGTTGGGTGTCTGAGGCCAGATTTGGACCTGGGTGCTCCTGGCTCAAAGGCCAGTGATCTGTCTGCCACCCAGCTGCCCCTACTATTATTATTGCTATTTTTTTAATTTTATTTTGGCTCTTTTTTTTTGCTTTGTTTTTGTAGGGCAATGGGGTTGGGGTGGCTTCCATGGGGGTCACACAGCTGGGTGATTGTTCGGTGTCTGGGGCTGGATTTCGGCTCGGGTGCTCCTGGCTCCAAGGGCCGGTGCTCCATCCACTGTGATACCTGGCCATACCTACAATTATTATTATTTTTTTTATTTTTAATTTTTTCTCTCCCCTTTACTTTATCCCTGATGCGGGTCTATATTTTCTTGGGGGAGAGGCGGTACTATGTTTACTCTTAAACAAGAATATTTTAGTAATGTATAAAAAAACATTATTTGTACAAAATAAGAATAAATAAATTAAAAAATGTAAAAGCCTTTCTTAGCTCACAGGTCACACCAAAAACTGACAGTGGTCTGGAATTGGCCATGTTCTAATGTAAAACTATCATATATTTTTTTCTTTTGGATTTTGCAAGGCAGTGGGGTTAAGTGGCTTGCCCAAGGCCACACAGCTAGGTAATTATTAAGTGTCTGAGGTTACATTTGAACTCAGGTTCTCCTGACTCCAGGGCCGGTGCTCTTATGCTCTGTGCCACTTAATTGCCCCAAAACTATCATATTTTAAAGATAAAATATTTCAAAAGAAAAAAAAGCAATCATATTGTTGAGAATGAAACACCAGCAATGGATACCTCTTCAAAGAATTTTTGATAAGAGTAATAAAGTGTGCTAATTTACTGAAATCTGCCTAAGGTTCCAGTTTTCAACGAACATTTAAGGATTTAAAAAAACAACAGTCTCAATATGTCAAGATTGAGGTTTACTTAGCTTTTAAACAAAATGAATTCAGAATTTAAAATTCTATATATTACAGACTATTCTACAATACATTTACTTTAGTCCATAGTGCATATCATTTATGTTTATAATACGAACAAAATGATAAAATGAACTATTTGCTACATATGCTTTGTCACATAATTTTTTTTTGTCATGTCAAGTCAAATCTTCATAAATGAAAATTGAAATTCTCACTATACCTGTAGCTGGAGTCGAATTGCTCATGGTAAAAGGCCCGTTAGTGATACCAGAAGAAAGAAGCTCGTCAGATCCCCGCTAAAAATGGGAAGGGAAAAATAAAGTCATTAACAAGTTTTCTACAATAGGATTATTCAACTAAGGAGCACATGTTGTCAGCATCAAGGTTTGCAATAAATAAAGGTTATTTTGATTACATAAAAAGTGACAAATTATAAGCCCAGTTCTACTCTGAACTGCCAAAAATTCTACTCATATTATTAGCAAGAACTATTCTAACAAAGAAATAAAGAAAATTAAACCTCCAACATATGAGCAATTTTCATTCCTCAAAATAAGTTTTTTAAAGTTTACAAATTATCTTATTCCCCATGTAAGCACTACTGTAAGATCATAATATATATGATGTACATACAGATCCCATATGTGATGTATATATCAATAACTTAGCAATTCCTAATGTTTTTACAGAAGTCTTACCAACTACAACACTGTTGAAAGCAAGTGGCATACCAAAATATCTTGATTTTACAATATTTAATCTAGTTACTGAATTTTATTTATTAACTCTATGACCTAGGACAAATGACTTAGACCTAGACTGATAAAATCTTTAAGATGAAAGAACTGAACTAGATGATTTCTGACTTTCCAAAATCTAAATTCAAGGGGCGGCTAGGTGGCACAGTGGATAAAGCACCAGCCCTGGAGTCAGGAGTACCTGGGTTCAAATCCAGTCTCAGACACTTAATAATTACCTAGTTGTGTGGTCTTGGGCAAGCCACTTAACCTCATTTGCCTTGCAAAAAAACTAAAAACAAAAATCTAAATTCATAAACTACAAAATAGAGACATCATGGAATATTATAAAATATTTCAACAGATTTGTCATATAGCTTTACTATGACAAATCATGACTTCAAAAAATTAAGACTAATAATTTTCACAATTTCCTAAAATACAAAGTACATGATAGCAAATGTTAATTAGTAATATGTTATATAGCAAATCATGACAGAAATAATGGATTAGTTGAAATAGTCTTAGTTCCTTAGAAGATTGGCAAATAACAGGTTCCTAGGATTTAGGGCTAGAAGGGACCTATTCTGATTATATAATTTTAAAGACAAGCCCAAGTAATAAAATGACTTCTATAAGGCAGTCACTAAGCCAGTCAGGTCATGAGCCTTCTTCCTTTAAAGGTATATCTTTCAAAAGTCAAGCAAGAAAAGTTTTCTTTCATAGATGTTTACATTTATACCCTAATCATACCAAGTACTTGCTGGATCTCCCTTACATCCTTGATTATATCTGACTTGTGAGACTCCTGTGTGCCTCTGAGCAAAAGTCACTTAATCTTCTTAAGTCTCTTTGACTCTTAAAAAGAAGTGTTTAGGTGAGTCTCTAAGGCCCTTCCCAGCTCTAGATCCTATATACTTTAGGAAAACCAAAAAAGTCAGCAAAAATGTAGGGAGGGATCCACAAGGCTAAAGTCAAGGAAGAAAATTAGAGAAGGAAAGAAGTGTAAGGAATGGCTCTTCCTCAACCCAGATGCCAAGACAAGCTTCAAAAGGGCCGTGATATCTATGGATCATATGATCCATTGGCAGAGAAAATGATATGAAGACTCATATGGGCAGGATGAAACCTGATGAGCTTGATCTTCAAATACCCTATATATCCCCTATATCATTTTAAAATGAGAAGGGTTCTAAAATTTATCAGTAAACCCCAATCTGTGACTTTATTTTAATCAGAATAACTACAACCATTTGTAAAGAACTCAGATTTAATGATAAAAACTTTGGAAAATAAATATTGGAAATATTACTCCCATTTTGTATATAACTGTGGGCAAATCATAAGGAGAAAATATTTTTATATTCCCTTTAAAAAATAAAAAAGGTACTTTAATGAACTGAGATATCTTGCAGCTGCCATCCTTGAATGTCAGACTACTTTTACACATTCTTTTCCTACCAGGTTTTTTTATTTTAATTTCTTTAAAAATAAGAAAACCAGGGCAGCTAGGTAGAGCACAGGCCCTGGAGTCAGTACTACCTGAGTTCAAATGTAACCTCAGACATAATTACCTAGCTGTGTGGCCTTGGGCAAGCCACTTAACCCCATTTGCCTTGCAAAAACCTAAAAACAAACAAACAAACAAACAAATAAATAAAAAGAAAAGCAGGGGGCAGCTAGGAGGCGCAGTGGACAGAGAGCCAGTCTTGGGAGTCATGAGGACCCTGAGTTTAAATCCAACCTCAGACACTTAATAATTGCCTAGCTATGCAACTTTAGCCAAATCACTTAACCCCATTGCCTTAAATAAAAAAAAAGAAAACCCATTCACACAACTCCCTTTCTTATATAGTTGACTTACAGTATTTGTCTTAAAAGTAAACTCTTATCTGATATTTCAAATCAAATTTTTTAGTTTATAGCTATTCCTAATTGTTTTCTCTGGGTATCCCTAATTACTGGAACATTCTCCCTTCTAGAATTCATCTATTGAATTCCTTGGCTTCCTTTTAAGTTCCAATTAAAATTCCAATTATACCTGGAAGCTTTTTTCAACCTCTTTTATAACACAGCCTTCCCAGATACCTCAATTTCAAGTGTCTGTCTTATTTTTTTCTATTTATCCTTTATACAGTTTGTACATAAACATTGATGTGTTCCATTAAATCATGAGCTTCTTGAGGGAAGGAACTGTCTTCTGACTTTTTTCAAAATTTGTTTCTCTTTTCTGATTCTTCTTTCACAACCTGATTAATATGGAAAATATGCTTGTACATGTATAACCTACATCAGATTACTTGCTGTCTTGGGGACAGGAAGAAGAGGAAAAAACTTTAGAACTCAGAATTATGGATGATTGTTCTTGACAAGTTAATGCATTTGAACATAAAATAGATTAATTTAAAAAATGCTTAATAGACTAATTTTTATGGGGGCGGCTAGGTGGCGTAGTGGATAAAGCACCGGCCTTGGAGTCCGGAGTACCTGGGTTCAAATTTGGTCTCAGACACTTAATAATTACCTAGCTGTGTGGCCTTGGGCAAGCCACTTAACCCCGTTTGCCTTTAAAAAAAAAAAACCTAAAAAAATAGACTAATTTTTAAAATTCATTTTTAAAAAAAGAGGTATAATCAACTCCTGGAATGAGAGTTGCCTGAATCAGGAAGTCAGGGCCCCAGGGATCCAATAAACCCACCTCAATTAAAAAAAAAAACCCAGAGTTCATATCTGAACAAATGATGATCAAAAAACGTAGTGAGAATTTGTCAGTCAATGAGCATTTATTAAGTATGTACTATAAGCCAGGCAGCACACTAAGCACTAAGGGTACAGAGAAATGCAAAGGAAAGAGATCACAATCTAATGAGGAAAACAATATTCAAATTACTATGGGCAAATAACAAATAACAAATGGGAAATAATCAAAAGAAGAAAAAATAATCAAAAGAAAAGCACCAGAAATCAGGACTCAGAGGAGGGCTTCCTTTAAATGGGATTTTATCTGGGACTCGAAGGAAAACAGGAAGAGGTAAGGGAGGGAGAATATACAATGATGAGGAACAGTCAGAAAAAATACACAGAATCAAAAGATGGAGTGTCATGTCTGAGGAAGGAAGCCAGTGTCACTGGATCAAAGAGTAAGGATGAGGAGGGAGTTGTAAGATGCAGGAAAAAAAATAAATGTAAGGGACTTACTTCCTTCTACCCCAGAAATGCACAACAATACTACCTAGAAACCCCTAGGAAGTGTCAGCAAAACCAATTTTAATGCAGGATAGCAAAGGTTCCCAGAAACAGGAAGTATGTAGCCCATAAAATTCAAATGTCCAGATGCCACAGGAACCAAAGACTTCTTTGACACAGTTTCACTGCAAGTACAAGAACAAAGCAACCAGAAAACAATCTCCAAGTAACCAATAGACAGTCTGGAACACTCTAGATCAGGGACACCAGAAAGAACACTGAAGATCCAGCATTTTGAGCTTCAAAGATGCAGGGGGAACTAACCCTAAAAAGTGCGAATCAACGTAAGAACCTAAGGTTCAAGGGAAAAGTCAAACAGAGTCACCCAGCCGCTCCCTTAAAATCTCAGCAAGATAAGATCCTGGTCATAACATAAAACCCTAATTCAGAAACCAAAATTGGAGATGAATAAATAAAAGAAAATACTCAACAAACCCCCAAAATATTGCAAATGAAAAGGTACCAAAGAATCAAGTATTGTGAACTACAACCCAAAACTAATTGGAAACTAAATAACCTCATTTTAAAAAATGAAGGGATCAAACAACAAATTATAGAAAGAATTAATTCATCCCTACAGAACGACAATAATGAAACAACATACCATGGGATTCACTCAAAGCGGCTGTCAGGAGGATATCTCATGTCTTTAAATGCTTACATGAATAAATTAGAGAAAGAAGAAATCAATGAACCAAATATGCAACTAAAAAAATTAGAGAAAGAACAAATTTTAAAACCCCAATACTAAATTAGAAATTCTAAAAATAAAAGGAGAAATTAATAAAATCGAAAGCAAAAAAAAACTATTGAATTAATAAATAAAACCAAGAGTTGGTTTTATGAAAAAAAACAACTACAAGTAGAAATCTGAAAAGATTTTTCTACAAGGAACACAAAAATAGAAAAAAAAGGGAAAATAAAATAAAGAAAAAAATAAAAGTTCTGGAGGAAAGAACTAGAAGGAGAACAAGTAAGAAACTTTCCTTTCCCAATAAATAAAATCCCTAAAATCTAAAATAAACCAAAGAGAAATTTACAACTATGGGACAGCAAGACATAGCAGAGCAAAAATGCTGGTAAAGGGAAGAAAACATCCAAAATCGAACTGAACAGGTAAGGAGAAATTAAATCAATAATCATTTGATTCTCTAAAAACCATACTAAAAAAAAAAGACTGGAGCATTGTTTCTAAGAATTCACAATGAAAATTATCTGAATCCACATAACAAAGGTTAAAAAAAATCTACTAATCACCTCCTGAAAAAAATTCCAAAAAGTCAAAATCCAGAGATCTTACACAATAGTTAAACTTTGTTCTGAATTCTTGGGGTATATTAAGTACCAAGGAAATAATAGATCAGACAACATCAGGAAGCTTCCATTAAAAACCAAGAGAGACCTTAGAAGACAATAACTTGAAAGGCAAAAGATAAAGTCTGGCCAACCAAGAATAGTTTATCCTGCAAATCTGAGTATAATGGGGGGGGGGGTGAATTGAAGAGGGAATGACACCCTTTAATACACAAGAACTTTCTAGCAATTCTAATAAAAAGATCAGAGATGAGTAGAGACTGAAATATAAGAGCCTAGAGAAACCTTTAGATGGCTCCATCAGGAACACCTCAGTTCAAATATGACCCCAGGCATACTTAATCTGCTTGCATTAATACACTGAAGATGGAAATGGCAAACCACTACAGCATCTTTACCAAGAAAAACCTGTGGTCAGTATGATCCAGAGGGTCTTGAAGAATCAGACATGATTTAACAACAGTAGAGAAACTTTAAAAAAGGCAATTTAATCTAAGCAACTGGAAACTGCTCTATGATGATATACTAGAATTCTAAGGAAGAGAGAAGAAGCAAGTTCCCTTCAAAAGGTCCTTAGGATAGACTGGGTTTATTTGGAATGTTTGAAGGGGGAAAGAGAAGGAAGAATAAAAAAATAAAGGAGGAATATACCAGGGAAGAAATAAGGGAAAGAGACTTGGTAGTCCTCCTAATTGACAATGATGTAAAGAAAAGTACACAAAACCATGGGAAAAAGAATGAAGGGAGTGAATATCAGATAAATGTCACATATCAAGTGTACAAAAGACGAAAAACAGAAAAACAGTTTGGTGTAGAAATGCATCAATCTTAATAGGGAAACAAAGTGGGGAAGGTGGGTAGGAGGGCAGAAAATTTGGAGAGGGAATATTGAGTCAAAAGAAAATAAACTTCCTGATACTTAAACAAGGATTAAAAATGGAGACAGCCACTGGTGAAGGAAAAGAAAAGCAAAGAAACTTGCCTCTAAGACAAGTGGGGAATGGCTCAACAAAAGGTGCTGTATGAATATAATGAAATATTATTATACCCTAAAAATAACAAAAGACCAGAGAATCCTGAGTAATATAAACTGACATGACCCAGAATGAAAACAGCCTTAGAAACAATTTATACAAGTTCAGAAACTTTTTAAAACACTAAAACTGGAAATTTGAGAGGGGCAGCTGTGGTTCCTTTTGAGTAATGAAATCATTCTGTGACTCAGGGAGGTAAGAAAGGTTTAGGCTTTAATTCACAGGTTGCACAAAAAGGTTTACAAGTTACTATAAAAAGATCACAAGTTAAGTTCTTAGGAGAAGCAGTAAGAGCTAAAGGGAAAGAGGCTAAAGCAAAGGCAGGAAACCACTGATCCCTAGAGTAGTCCTAGGGGAAACAGGTTTTGGTTCTTTAAAAGGTAAAAAAGATGGGTTTCTAAGAAGATGCAAAGTTCAGTGCAGCTAGGTGGCACAGTGGATAGAGCACCAGTCTTGGAGTCAGGAGGACCTGAGTTCAAATTCAGCCTCAGGCGCTTAATAACTGCCTATCTGTGTGGCCTTGGGCAAGCCACTTAACCCCACTGCCTTGCAAAAAAAAACAACAAAAGATAGCAAAGTTCAAGTTCAGTTAAAAGAAAGGGAGTTTTTTAAGAAGATAGGCACAAGTTAGGTTCTTTAATAAGGTAAAGAAAGTGAATTTTTTAAAAGACAATAATGCCCAAGTTAGGATAAAGAAAGTGAGTCTTTAAGAAGTTAGATCAAGCAAAGCAACACATGGGGGGGGGGGGATTAGCAAAGACACTTAAGAGGAAAGGAAGCAGACAGGAGAGTGTCAGGGCTTGGATTAACATGGATCTAGGGCTGGGGGGGCGGGGGGGCGGAGCCAAAATGAAGACAAAAGAGGACCTTCTCTTACGTGCTCTCTCTTAAAAATTTATAAGCTAAGGACTCCCAACTAAATTTTCAAGAGACAGAACCCACAGAGGGACCCAGTGAGGCTGTTCTCCTACTCAAGGTAACCTGGAAAAGAGCAGAAAGGCTCCGGGTCGGAGGGGTGGCCTGCCAGAGCGAAAGAACTTCAGCCTCCCAGAGGCAGCCCCAGGGCGCTGGGAGCCAGGGCTCACAGCAGTGGGGGCAGTATCCTGATCTACACACCAGGGAGCACCAGGCATAACTTGGGGGGAACCTCTGTCAGAGGGCGCACTTGAAGCCCAGCCCACAGGGCACACAGAGAGCAGCATGGCTTCAGCAGCCCAGATCCAGGAACAGAAGCAGGTGGACCCAGTAAGCAGGAGCCCCCAGGGCATGAGCCCATTGAGCTGAGGGAGGGGAGTGAAGAGAGACATCTGAGGTCTGTCCTCTGCCTCTGGAACAGGACTCTGGGGTTCTGACCACATTCAGATCCTGATCGCAGTCTAGGCCCCCCATAGAACAGCAGCCCCCCCACCTCAGCCCTGTGGCAGAGGGGGGCAATTATGGTCATTCGCAAACCAAGAGGGAAGACAGAACCTCACACATGGAGATCCTTGTGGGACTGTCCCAAAAGCTCAGGAAGCACCCCAAAACCAGGCTCAGGCTGGGAAAATGAGCAAGCAGAGAAACAAGAGGAAGACCACTGAGAAATATTTTGCATGAGCCCAAGAAGGATCAAAACACTCAGTCTGAAGATGAGGAAGCACAAGCTCCTGCATCTAAAGACTCCAAGAAAAACAGAAATTGGGCTCAGGCCATGACAGAACTCAAAAAAAGACTTTGAAAATCAAGTGAGGGAGACAGAAGAAAAATTGGGAAAAGAAATGAGAGAGATGCAGGAAAAACATGAAGATGAAGTCAGCAGCTTAGTCACGGAGATGCAAAAAAATGCTGAAGAAGACAACATGTTTAAAAACCAGCTTAGGTCAAATGGATAAAACAGTTCAAAAAGTTAATGAAGAGAGAAGAATGCTTTAAAAACAGAATTAGCCAGATGGAAAAGGAGGTAACAAAGCTCTCTCAGGAAAACAAATCCTTCAGACAAAGAATAGAACTCAGGGAGATTGCTGATTTTACAAGAAATCAGGACTCAATACTTCAAAACCAAAAGAACAAAAAATTAGAAGAAAATGTGAAACATCTCACTGAAAAAACAACTGATCTGGAAAACAGATTCAGAAAAGATAATTTAAAGATTATTGGGATACCTTAAAGTCCATGATCAGGAAAACAGCCTTGACATCATTTCCAGGAAAATTGCCCTGATATTCTAGA